>NW_026047092.1:920666-1223388 GCF_023864275.1 Schistocerca cancellata | reverse complement strand
CAGCAGAACGGCCATTAGGTGCCCGAGGCAGCAATAGACCAATGGAGACAAGTCCGCTGGAGGACGATGTATTGAATCGGGACGCAATTTGAGTGTTCCATCTTCATTAGGAGGCCCTGAACGTTCCAATTTACTATCAGTTTTTCGTCCGATTCGAAAATCTTTGACTCACAGCAGAACGGCCATAAGGTGCCCGAGGCAGCAATAGACCAATGGAGACAAGTCCGCTGGAGGACGATGTATTGAATCGGGACGCAATTTGAGTGTTCCATCGTCATTAGGAGGCCCTGAACTTTCCAATTTACTATCAGTTTTTCGTCCGATTCGAAAATCTTTGACTCACATCAGAACGGCCATAAGGGGCCCGAGGCAGCAATAGACCCATGGAGTCAGGTCGGCTGGAGGACGATGTACTGAATCGGGACGCAATTTGTGTGGTCCATCGTCATTAGGTGGCCCTGAATGTTACAATTCACTATCAGTTTTTCGTCCGATTCGAAAATCTTTGACTCACAGCAGGACTGCCATAAGGTGCCCGAGGCAGCAATAGACCCATGGAGACAAGTCTGCTGGAGGACGATGTATTGAATCGGGACGCAATTTGAGTGATCCATCGTCATTAGGTGGCCCTGAACGTTACAATTCACTATCAGTTTTTCATCCCATTCGATAATCTAGACTCACAGCAGAACGGCATAAGGTGCCCGAGGCAGCAATAGTCCCATGGAGTCAAGTCGGCTAGTGGACGATGTACTGAATCGGGACGCAATTTGTGTGGTCCATCGTCATTAGGTGGCCCTGAATGTTACAAATCACTATTAGGTTTTTCGTCCGATTCGAAAATCTTTGACTCACAGCAGAACGGCCATAAGGTGCCCGAGGCAGCAATCGACCCATGGAGACAAGTCTGCTGGAGGAGGACGTATTGAATCGGGACGCAATTTGAGTGATCCATCGTCATTAGGTGGCCCTGAAAGTTACAATTCACTATCAGTTTTTCGTCCCATTCGAAAATCTAGACTCACAGCAGAACGGCCATAAGGTGCCCGAGGCAACAATAGACCCATGGAGACAAGTCGGCTGGAGGACGATGTATTGAATCGGGACGCAATTTGAGTGATCCATCGTCATTAGGTGGCCCTGAACGTTGCAATTCACTACCAGTTTTCGTCCCATTCGATAATCTAGATTCACAGCAGAACGGCCATAAGGTGCCCGAGGCAGCAACAGACCCATGGAGGCAACTCGGTTGGAGGACGATGTATTGAATCGGGACGCAATTTGCGTGATCCATCGTCATTAGGTGGCCCTGAATGTTACAATTCACTATCAGTTTTTTGGCCGATTCGAAAATCTTTGACTCACAGCAGAACGGCCATTAGGTGCCCGAGGCAGCAATCGACCCATGGAGACAAGTCTGCTGGAGGACGATGTATTGAATCGGGACGCAATTTGAGTGATCCATCATCAGGAGGCCCTGAACGTTACAATTCACTATCAGTTTTTCGTCCCATTCGATAATCTAGACTCACAGCAGAACGGCCATAAGGTGCCCGAGGCAGCAATAGACCCATGGAGTCAAGTCGGCTGGAGGACGATGTATTGAATCGGGACGCATTTTGAGTGATCCATCGTCATTAGGAGGCCCTGAACGTTACAATTCACTATCAGTTTTTCGTCCCATTCGATAATCTAGGCTCACAGCAGAACGGCCATAAGGTGCCCGAGGCAGCAATAGACCCATGGAGTCAAGTCGGCTGGAGGACGATGTATTGAATCGGGACGCAATTTGAGTGATCCATCGTCATTAGGTGGCCCTGAACGTTACAATTCACTATCAGTTTTTCGTCCCATTCGATAATCTAGACTCACAGCAGAACGGCCATAAGGTGCCCGAGGCAGCAATAGACCCATGGAGACAAGTCGGCTGGAGGACGATGTTCTGAATCGGGACGCAATTTGAGTGTTCCATCGTCATTAGGAGGCCCTGAACGTTACAATTCACTATCAGTTTTTCGTCCGATTCGAAAATCTTTGAGTCACAGCTGAACGGCCATATGGTGCCCGAGGCTGCAATAGACCCATGGAGACAGTCTGCTGGAGGACAATGTATTGAATCGGGACACAATTTGAGTGATCCATCGTCATTAGGTGGCCCTGAACGTTACAATTCACTATCAGTTTTTCGTCCGATTCCAAAATCTTTGACTCACAGCAGAACGGCCATAAGGTGCCAAGGCAGCAATAGACCCACGGAGACATGTCGGCTGGAGGACGATGTATTGAATCGGGACGCATTTTGAGTGATCCATCGTCATTAGGTGGCCCTGAACGTTACAATTCACTATCAGTTTTTCGTCCGATTCGAAAATCTTTGACTCACAGCAGAACGGCCATAAGGTGCCCGAGGCAGCAATAGACGCATGGAGACAAGTCTGCTGGAGGACGATGTATTGAATCGGGACACAATTTGAGTGTTCTATCGTCATTAGGAGGCCCTGAACGTTACAATTCACTATCAGTTTTTCGTCCGATTCGAAAATCTTTGACTCACAGCAGAACGGCCATATGGTGCCCGAGGCAGCAATAGACCCATGGAGACAAGTCGGCTGGTGGACGATGTATTGAATCGGGACGCAATTTGAGTGATCCATCGTCATTAGGTGGCCCTGAACGTTACAATTCACTATCAGTTTTTCGTCCCATTCGATAACCTAGACTCACAGCAGAACGGCCATAAGGTGCCCGAGACAGCAATAGACCCATGGAGTCAGGTCGGCTGGAGGACGATGTACTGAATCGGGACGCAATTTGTGTGGTCCATCGTCATTAGGTGGCCCTGAATGTTACAATTCACTATCAGTTTTTCGTCCGATTCGAAAATCTTTGACTCACAGCAGAACGGCCATAAGGTGCCCGAGGCAGCAATAGACCCATGGAGACAAGTCTGCTGGAGGACGATGTATTGAATCGGGACGCAATTTGAGTGATCCATCGTCATTAGGTGGCCCTGAACGTTACAATTCACTATCAGTTTTTCATCCCATTCGATAATCTAGACTCACAGCAGAACGGCCATAAGGTGCCCGAGGCAGCAATAGTCCCATGGAGTCAAGTTGGCTAGTGGACGATGTACTGAATCGGGACGCAATTTGTGTGGTCCATCGTCATTAGGTGGCCCTGAATGTTACAAATCACTATTAGGTTTTTCGTCCGATTCGAAAATCTTTGACTCACAGCAGAACGGCCATAAGGTGCCCGAGGCAGCAATCGACCCATGGAGACAAGTCTGCTGGAGGACGACGTATTGAATCGGGACGCAATTTGAGTGATCCATCGTCATTAGGTGGCCCTGAAAGTTACAATTCACTATCAGTTTTTTGTCCCATTCGAAAATCTAGACTCACAGCAGAACGGCCATAAGGTGCCCGAGGCAACAATAGACCCATGGAGACAAGTCGGCTGGAGGACGATATATTGAATCGGGACGCAATTTGAGTGATCCATCGTCATTAGGTGGCCCTGAACGTTACAATTCACTACCAGTTTTCGTCCCATTCGATAATCTAGATTCACAGCAGAACGGCCATAAGGTGCCCGAGGCAGCAATAGACCCATGGAGTCAACTCGGCTGGAGGACGATGTATTGAGTCGGGACGCAATTTGCGTGGTCCATCGTCATTAGGTGGCCCTGAACGTTCCAATTTACTATCAGTTTTTCGTCCGATTCGAAAATCTTTGACTCACAGCAGAACGGCCATAAGGTGCCCGAGGCAGCAATAGACCCATGGAGACAAGTCGGCTGGAGGACGATGTATTGAATCGGGACGCAATTTGAGTGATCCATCGTCATTAGGTTGCCCTGAAAGTTACAATTCACTATCAGTTTTTCGTCCGATTCGAAAATCTTTGACTCACAGCAGAACGGCCATAAGGTGCCCGAGGCAACAATAGACCCATGGAAACAAGTCTGCTGGAGGACGATATATTTAATCGGGACGCAATTTGAGTGATCCATCGTCATTAGGTGGCCCTGAACGTTACAATTCACTATCAGTTTTTCGTCCCATTCGATAATCTAGACTCACAGCAGAACGGCCATAAGGTGCCTGAGGCAGCAATAGACCCATGGAGTCAGGTCGGCTGGAGGACGATGTACTGAATCGGGACGCAATTTGTGTGGTCCATCGTCATTAGGTGGCCCTGAATGTTACAATTCACTATCAGTTCTTCGTCCGATTCGAAAATCTTTGACTCACAGCAGAACGGCCATAAGGTGCCCGAGGCAGCAATAGACCCATGGAGTCGAGTCGGCTGGAGGACGATGTATTGAATCGGGACGCAATTTGAGTGATCCATCGTCATTAGGTGGCCCTGAACGTTACAATTCACTATCAGTTTTTCGTCCCATTCGATAATCTAGACTCACAGCAGAACGGCCATAAGGTGCCCAAGGCAGCAATAGACCCATGGAGACAAGTCTCCTGGAGGACGATGTATTGAATCGGGACGCAATTTGAGTGATCCATCGTCATTAGGAGGCCCTGAACGTTACAATTCACTATCAGTTTTTCGTCCGATTCGAAAATCTTTGAGTCACAGCAGAACGGCCATAAGGTGCCCGAGGCAGCAATAGACCCATGGAGTCGAGTCGGCTGGAGGACGATGTATTGAATCGGGACGCAATTTGAGTGATCCATCGTCATTAGGTGGCCCTGAACGTTACAATTCACTATCAGTTTTTCGTCCGATTCGATAACCTAGACTCACAGCAGAACGGCAATAAGGTGCCCGAGGCAGCAATAGACCCATGGAGTCAGGTCGGCTGGAGGACGATGTACTGAATCGGGACGCAATTTGTGTGGTCCATCGTCATTAGGTGGCCCTGAATGTTACAATTCACTATCAGTTTTTCGTCCGATTCGAAAATCTTTGACTCACAGCAGGACTGCCATAAGGTGCCCGAGGCAGCAATAGACCCATGGAGACAAGTCTGCTGGAGGACGATGTATTGAATCGGGACGCAATTTGAGTGATCCATCGTCATTAGGTGGCCCTGAACGTTACGATTCACTATCAGTTTTTCATCCCATTCGATAATCTAGACTCACAGCAGAACGGCCATAAGGTGCCCGAGGCAGCAATAGACCCATGGAGTCAAGTCGGCTAGTGGACGATGTACTGAATCGGGACGCAATTTGTGTGGTCCATCGTCATTAGGTGGCCCTGAATGTTACAAATCACTATTAGGTTTTTCGTCCGATTCGAAAATCTTTGACTCACAGCAGAACGGCCATAAGGTGCCCGAGGCAGCAATCGACCCATGGAGACAAGTCTGCTGGAGGACGACGTATTGAATCGGGACGCAATTTGAGTGATCCATCGTCATTAGGTGGCCCTGAAAGTTACAATGCACTATCAGTTTTTCGTCCCATTCGAAAATCTAGACTCACAGCAGAACGGCCATAAGTTGCCCGAGGCAACAATAGATCCATGGAGACAAGTCGGCTGGAGGACGATGTATTGAATCGGGACGCAATTTGAGTGATCCATCGTCATTGGGTGGTCCTGAACGTTGCAATTCACTACCAGTTTTCGTCCCATTCGATAATCTAGATTCACAGCAGAACGGCCATAAGGTGCCCGAGGCAGCAATAGACCCATGGAGGCAACTCGGCTGGAGGACGATGTATTGAATCGGGACGCAATTTGCGTGATCCATCGTCATTAGGTGGCCCTGAATGTTACAATTCACTATCAGTATTTTGGCCGATTCGAAAATCTTTGACTCACAGCAGAACGGCCATTAGGTGCCCGAGGCAGCAATCGACCCATGGAGACAAGTCTGCTGGAGGACGATGAATTGAATCGGGACGCAATTTGAGTGATCCATCATCAGGAGGCCCTGAACGTTACAATTCACTATCAGTTTTTCGTCCCATTCGATAATCTAGACTCACAGCAGAACGGCCATAAGGTGCCCGAGGCAGCAATAGACCCATTGAGTCAGGTCGGCTGGAGGACGATGTATTGAATCGGGACGCAATTTGAGTGATCCATCGTCATTAGGTGGCCCTGAGCGTTACAATTCACTATCAGTTTTTCGTCCCATTCGATAATCTAGACTCACAGCAGAACGGCCATAAGGTGCCCGAGGCAGCAATAGACCCATGGAGACAAGTCGGCTGGAGGACGATGTTCTGAATCGGGACGCAATTTGAGTGTTCCATCGTCATTAGGAGGCCCTGAACGTTACAATTCACTATCAGTTTTTCGTCCGATTCGAAAATCTTTGAGTCACAGCTGAACGGCCATATGGTGCCCGAGGCTGCAATAGACCCATGGAGACAGTCTGCTGGAGGACAATGGATTGAATCGGGACACAATTTGAGTGATCCATCGTCATTAGGTGGCCCTGAACGTTACAATTCACTATCAGTTTTTCGTCCGATTCGAAAATCTTTGACTCACAGCAGAACGGCCATAAGGTGCCAAGGCAGCAATAGATCCACGGAGACATGTCGGCTGGAGGACGATGTATTGAATCGGGACGCAATTTGAGTGATCCATCGTCATTAGGTGGCCCTGAACGTTACAATTCACTATCAGTTTTTCGTCCGATTCGAAAATCTTTGACTCACAGCAGAACGGCCATAAGGTGCCCGAGGCAGCAATAGACGCATGGAGACAAGTCTGCTGGAGGATGATGTAGTGAATCGGGACACAATTTGAGTGTTCTATCGTCATTAGGAGGCCCTGAACGTTACAATTCACTATCAGTTTTTCGTCCGATTCGAAAATCTTTGACTCACAGCAGAACGGCCATAACGTGCCCGAGGCAGCAATAGACCCATGGAGACAAGTCGGCTGGTGGACGATGTATTGAATCGGGACGCAATTTGAGTGATCCATCGTCATTAGGTGGCCCTGAACGTTACAATTCACTATCAGTTTTTCGTCCCATTCGATAATCTAGACTCACAGCAGAACGGCCATAAGGTGCCCGAGGCAACAATAGACCCATGGAGACAAGTCGGCTGGAGGACGATGTATTGAATCGGGACGCAATTTGAGTGATCCATCGTCATTAGGTGGCCCTGAACGTTGCAATTCACTACCAGTTTTCGTCCCATTCGATAATCTAGATTCACAGCAGAACGGCCATAAGGTGCCCGAGGCAGCAATAGACCCATGGAGTCAACTCTGCTGGAGGACGATGTATTGAATCGGGACGCAATTTGCGTGATCCATAGTCATTAGGTGGCCCTGAATGTTACAATTCACTATCAGTTTTTCGTGCGATTCGAAAGTGTTTGACTCACAGCAGAACGGCCATTAGGTGCCCGAGGCAGCAATAGACCAATGGAGACAAGTCCGCTGGAGGACGATGTATTGAATCGGGACGCAATTTGAGTGTTCCATCGTCATTAGGAGGGCCTGAACGTTCCAATTTACTATCAGTTTTTCGTCCGATTCGAAAATCTTTGACTCACAGCAGAACGGCCATAAGGTGCCCGAGGCAGCAATAGACCCATGGAGACAAGTCGGCTGGAGGACGATATATTGAATCGGGACGCAATTTGAGTGATCCATCGTCATTAGGTGGCCCTGAACGTTACAATTCACTACCAGTTTTCGTCCCATTCGATAATCTAGATTCACAGCAGAACGGCCATAAGGTGCCCGAGGCAGCAATAGACCCATGGAGTCAACTCGGCTGGAGGACGATGTATTGAGTCGGGACGTAATTTGCGTGGTCCATCGTCATTAGGTGGCCCTGAACGTTACAATTCACTATCAGTTTTTCGTCCGATTCGAAAGTCTTTGACTCACAGCAGAACGGCCATTAGGTGCCCGAGGCAGCAATAGACCAATGGAGACAAGTCCGCTGGAGGACGATGTATTGAATCGGGACGCAATTTGAGTGTTCCATCTTCATTAGGAGGCCCTGAACGTTCCAATTTACTATCAGTTTTTCGTCCGATTCGAATATCTTTGACTCACAGCAGAACGGCCATAAGGTGCCCGAGGCAGCAATAGACCCATGGAGACAAGTCGGCTGGAGGACGATGTATTGAATCGGGACGCAATTTGAGTGATCCATCGTCATTAGGTTGCCCTGAAAGTTACAATTCACTATCAGTTTTTCGTCCGATTCGAAAATCTTTGACTCACAGCAGAACGGCCATTAGGTGCCCGAGGCAGCAATAGACCAATGGAGACAAGTCCGCTGGAGGACGATGTATTGAATCGGGACGCAATTTGAGTGTTCCATCGTCATTAGGAGGCCCTGAACGTTCCAATTTACTATCAGTTTTTCGTCCGATTCGAAAATCTTTGACTCACAGCAGAACGGCCATAAGGTGCCCGAGGCAGCAATAGACCCATGGAGTCAGGTCGGCTGGAGGACGATGTACTGAATCGGGACGCAATTTGTGTGGTCCTTCGTCATTAGGTGGCCCTGAATGTTACAATTCACTATCAGTTTTTCGTCCGATTCGAAAATCTTTGACTCACAGCAGGACTGCCATAAGGTGCCCGAGGCAGCAATAGACCCATGGAGACAAGTCTGCTGGAGGACGATGTATTGAATCGGGACGCAATTTGGGTGATCCATCGTCATTAGGTGGCCCTGAACGTTACAATTCACTATCAGTTTTTCATCCCATTCGATAATCTAGACTCACAGCAGAACGGCCATAAGGTGCCCGAGGCAGCAATAGTCCCATGGAGTCAAGTCGGCTAGTGGACGATGTACTGAATCGGGACGCAATTTGTGTGGTCCATCGTCATTAGGTGGCCCTGAATGTTACAAATCACTATTAGGTTTTTCGTCCGATTCGAAAATCTTTGACTCACAGCGGAACGGCCATAAGGTGCCCGAGGCAGCAATCGACCCATGGAGACAATTCTGCTGGAGGACGACGTATTGAATCGGGACGCAATTTGAGTGATCCATCGTCATTAGGAGGCCCTGAACGTTACAATTCACTATCAGTTTTTCGTCCCATTCGATAATCTAGACTCACAGCAGAACGGCCATAAGGTGCCCGAGGCAGCAATAGACCCATGGAGTCAAGTCGGCTGGAGGACGATGTATTGAATCGGGACGCATTTTGAGTGATCCATCGTCATTAGGAGGCCCTGAACGTTACAATTCACTATCAGTTTTTCGTCCCATTCGATAATCTAGGCTCACAGCAGAACGGCCATAAGGTGCCCGAGGCAGCAATAGACCCATGGAGTCAAGTCGGCTGGAGGACGATGTATTGAATCGGGACGCAATTTGAGTGATCCATCGTCATTAGGTGGCCCTGAACGTTACAATTCACTATCAGTTTTTCGTCCCATTCGATAATCTAGACTCACAGCAGAACGGCCATAAGGTGCCCGAGGCAGCAATAGACCCATGGAGACAAGTCGGCTGGAGGACGATGTTCTGAATCGGGACGCAATTTTAATGTTCCATCGTCATTAGGAGGCCCTGAACGTTACAATTCACTATCAGTTTTTCGTCCGATTCGAAAATCTTTGAGTCACAGCTGAACGGCCATATGGTGCCCGAGGCTGCAATAGACCCATGGAGACAGTCTGCTGGAGGACAATGTATTGAATCGGGACACAATTTGAGTGATCCATCGTCATTAGGTGGCCCTGAACGTTACAATTCACTATCAGTTTTTCGTCCGATTCGAAAATCTTTGAGTCACAGCTGAACGGCCATATGGTGCCCGAGGCTGCAATAGACCCATGGAGACAGTCTGCTGGAGGACAATGTATTGAATCGGGACACAATTTGAGTGATCCATCGTCATTAGGTGGCCCTGAACGTTACAATTCACTATCAGTTTTTCGTCCCATTCGAAAATCTAGACTCACAGCAGAACGGCCATAAGGTGCCCGAGGCAACAATAGACCCATGGAGACAAGTCGGCTGGAGGACGATGTATTGAATCGGGACGCAATTTGAGTGATCCATCGTCATTAGGTGGCCTGAACGTTGCAATTCACTACCAGTTTTCGTCCCATTCGATAATCTAGATTCACAGCAGAACGGCCATAAGGTGCCCGAGGCAGCAATAGACCAATGGAGTCAACTCTGCTGGAGGACGATGTATTGAATCGGGACGCAATTTGCGTGATCCATCGTCATTAGGTGGCCCTGAATGTTACAATTCACTATCAGTTTTTCGTGCGATTCGAAAGTCTTTGACTCACAGCAGAACGGCCATTAGGTGCCCGAGGCAGCAATAGACCAATGGAGACAAGTCCGCTGGAGGACGATGTATTGAATCGGGACGCAATTTGAGTGTTCCATCGTCATTAGGAGGGCCTGAACGTTCCAATTTAATATCAGTTTTTTGTCCGATTCGAAAATCTTTGACTCACAGCAGAACGGCCATAAGGTGCCCGAGGCAGCAATAGACCCATGGAGACAAGTCGGCTGGAGGACGATGTACTGAATCGGGACGCAATTTGAGTGATCCATCGTCATTAGGTTGCCCTGAAAGTTACAATTCACTATCAGTTTTTCGTCCGATTCGAAAATCTTTGACTCACAGCAGAACGGCCATAAGGTGCCCGAGGCAACAATAGACCCATGGAAACAAGTCTGCTGGAGGACGATATATTTAATCGGGACGCAATTTGAGTGATCCATCGTCATTAGGTGGCCCTGAACGTTACAATTCACCATCAGTTTTTCGTCCCATTCGATAATCTAGACTCACAGCAGAACGGCCATAAGGTGCCCGAGGCAGCAATAGACCTATGGAGTCAAGTCGGCTGGAGGACGATGTATTGAATCGGGACGCAATTTGAGAGATCCATCGTCATTAGGAGGCCCTGAACGTTACAATTCACTATCAGTTTTTTGTCCCATTCGATAATCTAGACTCACAGCAGAACGGCCATAAGGTGCCCGAGGCAGCAATAGACCCATGGAGTCAAGTCGGCTGGAGGACGATGTATTGAATCGGGACGCAATTTGAGTGATCCATCGTCATTAGGTGGCCCTGAACGTTACAATTCACTATCAGTTTTTCGTCCGATTCGAAAATCTTTGACTCACAGCAGAACCGCCATAAGGTGCCCGAGGCAGCAATAGACCCATGAAGTCAAGACTGCTGGAGGACGATGTATTGAATCGGGACGCAATTTTAGTGTTCCATCGTCATTAGGAGGCCCTGAACGTTACAATTCACTATCAGTTTTTCGTCCGATTCGAAAATCTTTGACTCACAGCAGAACGACCGTAAGGTGCCCGAGGCAGCAATAGACCCAATGGAGACAAGTCGGCTGGAGGACGATGTATTTAATCGGGACGCAAATTGAGTGATCCATCGTCATTAGGTGGTCCTGAAAGTTACAATTCACTATCAGTTTTTCGTCCGATTCGAAAATCTTTGACTCACAGCAGAACGGCCATAAGGTGCCAAGGCAGCAATAGACCCATGGAGACCTGTCGGCTGGAGGACGATGTATTGAATCGGGACACAATTTGAGTGATCCATCGTCATTAGGTGGCCCTGAACGTTACAATTCACTATCAGTTTTTCGTCCGATTCGAAAATCCTTGACTCACAGCAGAACGGCCATAAGGTGCCAAGGCAGCAATAGACCCATGGAGACATGTCGGCTGGAGGACGATGTATTGAATCGGGACGCAATTTGAGTGATCCATCGTCATTAGGTGGCCCTGAACGTTACAATTCACTATCAGTTTTTCGTCCGATTCGAAAATCTTTGACTCACAGCAGAACGGCCATTAGGTGCCCGAGGCAGCAATAGACGTATGGAGACAAGTCTGCTGGAGGACGATGTATTGAATCGGGACGCAATTTGAGTGTTCCATCGTCATTAGGAGGCCCTGAACGTTACAATTCACTATCAGTTTTTCGTCCGATTCGAAAGTCTTTGACTCACAGCAGAATGGCCATTAGGTGCCCGAGGCAGCAATAGATCAATGGAGACAAGTCCGCTGGAGGACGATGTATTGAATCGGGACGCAATTTGAGTGTTCCATCGTCATTAGGAGGCCCTGAACGTTCCAATTTACTATCAGTTTATCGTCCGATTCGAAAATCTTTGACTCACAGCAGAACGGCCATAAGGTGCCCGAAGCAGCAATAGACCCATGGAGACAAGTCGGCTGGAGGACAATGTATTGAATAGGGACGCAATTTGAGTGATCCATCGTCATTAGGTTGCCCTGAAAGTTACAATTCACTATCAGTTTTTCGTCCCATTCGATAATCTAGACTCACAGCAGAACGGCCATAAGGTGCCCGAGGCAGCAATAGACCCATGGAGACAAGTCTCCTGGAGGACGATGTATTGAATCGGGACGCAATTTGAGTGATCCATCGTC
Source organism: Schistocerca cancellata (assembly GCF_023864275.1). Taxonomy (NCBI): domain Eukaryota; kingdom Metazoa; phylum Arthropoda; class Insecta; order Orthoptera; family Acrididae; genus Schistocerca; species Schistocerca cancellata. Next base: position 1,211,018 of record NW_026047092.1, on the reverse strand, counting down.
ATTAGGAGGCCCTGAACGTTACAATTCACTATCAGTTTTTTGTCCCATTCGATAATCTAGACTCACAGCAGAACGGCCATAAGGTGCCCGAGGCAGCAATAGGCCCATGGAGTCTAGTCGGCTTGAGGACGATGTATTGAATCGGGACGCAATTTGAGTGATCCATCGTCATTAGGTGGCCCTGAACGTTACAATTCACTATCAGTTTTTCGTCCGATTCGAAAATCTTTGACTCACAGCAGAACGGCCATAAGGTGCCCGAAGCAGCAATAGACGCATGGAGACAAGTCTGCTGGAGGACGATGTATTGAATCGGGACGCAATTTGAGTGTTCCATCGTCATTAGGTGGCCCTGAACGTTACAATTCACTATCAGTTTTTCGTCCCATTCGATAATCTAGACTCACAGCAGAACGGCCATAAGGTGCCTGAGGCAGCAATAGACCCATGGAATCAGGTCGGCTGGAGGACGATGTACTGAATCGGGACGCAATTTGTGTGGTCCATCGTCATTAGGTGGCCCTGAATGTTACAATTCACTATCAGTTTTTCGTCCGATTCGAAAATCTTTGACTCACAGCAGAACGGCCATAAGGTGCCCGAGGCAGCAATAGACCCATGGAGTCAAGTCGGCTGGAGGACGATGTATTGAATCGGGACGCAATTTGAGTGATCCATCGTCATTAGGTGGCCCTGAACGTTACAATTCACTATCAGTTTTTCGTCCGATTCGAAAATCTTTGACTCACAGCAGAACGGCCATAAGGTGCCCGAAGCAGCAATAGACGCATGGAGACAAGTCTGCTGGAGGACGATGTATTGAATCGGGACGCAATTTGAGTGATCCATCGTCATTAGGTGGCCCTGAACGTTACAATTCACTATCAGTTTTTCGTCCCATTCGATAATCTAGACTCACAGCAGAACGGCCATAAGGTGCCCGAGGCAGCAATAGACCCATGGAGACAAGTCTCCTGGAGGACGATGTATTGAATCGGGACGCAATTTGAGTGATCCATCGTCATTAGGAGGCCCTGAACGTTACAATTCACTATCAGTTTTTTGTCCCATTCGATAATCTAGACTCACAGCAGAACGGCCATAAGGTGCCCGAGGCAGCAATAGACCCATGGAGTCAACTCGGCTGGAGAACGATGTATTGAAAATACACAATTTGCACGCAATTTGCGTGGTCCATCGTCATTAGGTGGCCCTGAATGTTACAATTCACTATCAGTTTTTCGTCCGAATCGAAAGTCTTTGACTCACAGCAGAATGGCCATTAGGTGCCCGAGGCAGCAATAGACCAATGGAGACAAGTCCGCTGGAGGACGATGTATTGAATCGGGACGCAATTTGAGTGTTCCATCGTCATTAGGAGACCCTGAACGTTCCAATTTACTATCAGTTTTTCGTCCGATTCGAAAATCTTTGACTCACAGCAGAACGGCCATAAGGTGCCCGAGGCAGCAATAGACCCATGGAGACAAGTCGGCTGGAGGACGATATATTGAATCGGGACGCAATTTGAGTGATCCATCGTCATTAGGTGGCCCTGAACGTTACAATTCACTATCAGTTTTTCGTCCCATTCGATAATCTAGACTCACAGCAGAACGGCCATAAGGTGCCTGAGGCAGCAATAGACCCATGGAGTCAGGTCGGCTGGAGGACGGTGTACTGAATCGGGACGCAATTTGTGTGGTCCATAGTCATTAGGTGGCCCTGAATGTTACATTTCACTATCAGTTTTTCGTCCGATTCGAAAATCTTTGACTCACAGCGGAACGGCCATAAGGTGCCCGAGGCAGCAATAGACCCATGGAGTCAACTCGGCTGGAGGACGATGTATTGAATCGGGACGCAATTTGAGTGATCCATCGTCATTAGGTGGCCCTGAACGTTACAATTCACTATCAGTTTTTCGTCCCATTCGATAATCTAGACTCACAGCAGAACGGCCATCAGGTGCCCGAGGCAGCAATAACCCATGGAGACAAGTCTCCTGGTGGACGATGCATTGAATCGGGACGCAATTTGAGTGATCCATCGTCATTAGGAGGCCCTGAACGTTACAATTCACTATCAGTTTTTTGTCCCATTCGATAATCTAGACTTACAGCAGAACGGCCATAAGGTGCCCGAGGCAGCAATTGACCCTTGGAGTCAAGTCGGCTGGAGGACGATGTATTGAATCGGGACGCAATTTGAGTGATCCATCGTCATTAGGTAGCCCTGAACGTTACAATTCACTATCAGTTTTTCGTCCGATTCGAAAATCTTTGACTCACAGCAGAACGGCCATAAGGTGCCCGAAGCAGCAATAGACGCATGGAGAAAAGTCTGCTGGAGGACGATGTAATGAATCGGGACGCAATTTGAGTGTTCCATCGTCATTAGGAGGCCCTGAACGTTACAATTCACTATCAGTTTTTCGTCCCATTCGATAATCTAGACTCACAGCAGAACGGCCTTAAGGTGCCCGGTGCAGCAATAGACCCATGGAGTCAAGTCGGCTGGAGGACGATAAATTGAATCGGGACGCAATTTGAGTGATCCATCGTCATTAGGTGGCCCTGAACGTTACAATTCACTTTCAGTTTTTCGTCCCATTCGATAAACTAGACTCACAGCAGAACGGCCATAAGGTGCCCGAGGCAGCAATAGACCAATGGAGACAAGTCTGCTGGAGGACGATGTATTGAATCGGGACGCAATTTGAGAGATCCATCGTCATTAGGTGGCCCTGAACGTTACAATTCACTATCAGTTTTTCGTCCGATTCGAAAATCTTTGACTCACAGCAGAACGGCCATAAGGTGCCCGAGGCAGCAATAGACGCATGGAGACAAGTCTGCTGGAGGACGATGTATTGAATCGGGACGCAATTTGAGTGTTCCATCGTCATTAGGAGGCCCTGAACGTTACAATTCACTAGCAGTTTTTCGTCCGATTCGAAAATCTTTGAGTCACAGCAGGCCTGCCATAAGGTGCCCGAGGCAACAATAGACCCATGGAGACAAGTCGGCTGGGGACGATGTATTGAATCGGGACGCAATTTGAGTGATCCATCGTCATTAGGTGGCCCTGAACGTTACAATTCACTATCAGTTTTTCGTCCCATTCGATAATCTAGATTCACAGCAGAACGGCCATAAGGTGCCCGAGGGAGCCATAGACCCATGGAGTCAACTCGGCTGGAGGACGATGTATTGAATCGGGACGCAATTTGAGTGATCCATCGTCATTAGGAGGCCCTGAACGTTACAATTCACTATCAGTTTTTCGTCCGATTCGAAAATCTTTGAATCACAGCAGAACGGCCATAAGGTGCCAAGGCAGCAATAGACAAATGGAGACATGTCGGCTGGAGGACGATGTATTGAATCGGGACGCGATTTGAGTGATCCATCGTCATTAGGTGGCCCTGATCGTTACAATTCACTATCAGTTTTTCGTCCGATTCGAAAATCTTTGACTCACAGCAGAACGGCCATAAGGTGCCCGAGGTAGCAATAGACCCATGGAGACAAGTCTGCTGGAAGACGATGTATTGAATTGGGACGCAATTTGAGTGTTCCATCGTCATTAGGAGGCCCTGAAAGTTACAATTCACTATCAGTTTTTCGTCCGATTCCAAAATCTTTGACTCACAGCAGAACGGCCATAAGGTGCCCGAGGCAGCAATAGACCCATGGAGACAAGTCGGCTGGTGGACGATGTATTGAATCGGGACGCAATTTGAGTGTTCCATCGTCATTAGGAGGCCCTGAACGTTACAATTCACTATCAGTTTTTCGTCCGATTCGAAAATCTTTGAGTCACAGCAGGCCTGCCATAAGGTGCCCGAGGCAGCAATAGACCCATGGAGACAAGTGTGCTGGAGGACGATGTATTGAATCGGGACGCAATTTGAGTGATCCATCGTCATTAGGTGGCCCTGAACGTTACAATTCACTATCAATTTTTCATCCCATTCGATAATCTAGATTCACAGCAGAACGGCCATTAGGTGCCCGAGGCAGCAATAGACACATGAAGTCAAGTGGGCTGGAGGACGATGTATTGTATCGGGACACAATTTGAGTGATCCAACGTCATTAGGTGGCCCTGAACGTTACAATTCACTATCAGTTTTTCGTCCCATTCGATAATCTAGACTCACAGCAGAACGGCCATAAGGTGCCAAGGCAACAATAGACCCATGGAGACATGTCGGCTGGAGGACGATGTATTGAATCGGGACGCAATTTGTGTGTTCCATCGTCATTAGGAGGCCCTGAACGTTACAATTCACTATCAGTTTTTCGTCCGATTCGAAAATCTTTGAGTCACAGCAGGCCTGCCATAAGGTGCCCGAGGCAGCAATACACCCATGGAGACAAGTCTGCTGGAGGACGATGTATTGAATCGGGACGCAATTTGAGTGATCCATCGTCATTAGGTGGCCCTGAACGTTACAATTCACTATCAATTTTTCATCTTATTCTATAATCTAGACTCACAGCAGAACGGCCATAAGGTGCCCGAGGCAGCAATAGTCCCATGGAGTCAAGTCGGCTAGTGGACGATGTACCGAATCGGGACGCAATTTGTGTGGTCCATCGTCATTAGGTGGCCCTGAATGTTACAAATCACTATCAGTTTTTCGTCCGATTCGAAAATCATTGACTCACAGCAGAACGGCCATAAGGTGCCCGAGGCAGCAATCGACCCATGGAGACAAGTCTGCTGGAGGACGATGTATTGAATCGGGACGCAATTTGAGTGATCCATCGTCACTAGGAGGCCCTGAACGTTACAATTCACTATCAGTTTTTTGTCCCATTCGATAATCTAGACTCACAGCAGAACGGCCATAAGGTGCCCGCGGCAGCAATAGACACATGGAGACAAGTCGGCTGGGCACGATGTATTGAATCGGGACGCAATTTGAGTGATCCATCGTCATTAGGTGGCCCTGAACGTTACAATTCACTATCAGTTTTTCGTCCCATTCGATAATCTAGATTCACAGCAGAACGGCCATAAGGTGCCCGAGGCAGCAATAGACCCATGGAGTCAACTCGGCTGGAGGACGATGTATTGAATCGGGACGCAATTTGCGTGGTCCATCGTCATTGGGTGGCCCTGAATGTTACAATTCACTATCAGTTTTTCGTCCGATTCGAAAATCTTTGACTCACAGCAGAACGGCCATTAGGTGCCCGAGGCAGCAATCGACCCATGGAGACAAGTCTGCTGGAGGACGATGTATTGAATCGGGACGCAATTTGAGTGATCCATCGTCATTAGGAGGCCCTGAACGTTACAATTCACTATCAGTTTTTCGTCCCATTCGATAATCTAGACTCACAGCAGAACGGCCATAAGGTGCCCGAGGAAGCAATAGACCCATGGAGTCAAGTCGGCTGGAGGACGATGTATTGATTCGGGACGCAATTTGAGTGATCCATCGTCATTAGGAGGCCCTGAGCGTTACAATTCACTATCAGTTTTTCGTCCGATTCGATAATCTAGACTCACAGCAGAACGGCCATAAGGTGCCCGAGGCAGCAATAGACCCATGGAGTCAAGTCGGCTGGAGGACGATGTATTGAATCGGGACGCAATTTGAGAGATCCATCGTCATTAGGAGGCCCTGAACGTTACAATTCACTATCAGTTTTTCGTCCCATTCGATAATCTAGACTCACAGCAGAACGGCCATAAGGTGCCCGAGGCAGCAATAGACCCATGGAGTCAAGTCGGCTGGAGGACGATGTATTGAATCGGGACGCAAATTGAGTGATCCATCGTCATCAGGAGGCCCTGAACGTTACAATTCACTATCAGTTTTTTGTCCCATTCGATAATCTAGACTCACAGCAGAACGGCCATAAGGTGCCCGAGGCAGCAATAGACCCATGGAGTCAAGTCGGCTGGAGGACGATGTATTGAATCGGGACGCAATTTGAGTGATCCATCGTCCTTAGGTGGCCCTGAACGTTACAATTCACTATCAGTTTTTCGTCCGATTCGAAAATCTTTGACTCACAGCAGAACGGCCATAAGGTGCCTGAGGCAGCAATAGACGCATGGAGACAAGTCTGCTGGAGGACGATGTATTGAATCGGGACGCAATTTGAGTGTTCCATCGTCATTAGGAGGCCCTGAACGTTACAATTCACTATCAGTTTTTCGTCCGATTCGAAAATCTTTGAGTCACAGCAGGCCTGCCATAAGGTGCCCGAGGCAGCAATAGACCCATGGAGACAAGTCTGCTGGAGGACGATGTATTGAATCGGGACGCAATTTGAGTGATCCATCGTCATTAGGTGGCCCTGAACGTTACAATTCACTATCAGATTTCATCCCATTCTATAATCTAGACTCACAGCAGAACGGCCATAAGGTGCCCGAGACAGCAATCGACCCATGGAGACAAGTCTGCTGGAGGACGATGTATTGAATCGGGACGCAATTTGAGTGATCCGACGTCATTAGGTGGCCCTGAAAGTTACAATTCACTATCAGTTTTTCGTCCGATTCGAAAATCTTTGACTCACAGCAGAACGGCCATAAGGTGCCCGAGGCAGCAATAGACCCATGAAGTCAAGTCTGCTGGAGGACGATGTATTGAATCAGGACGCAATTTGAGTGATCCATCGTCATTAGGTGGCCCTGAACGTTACAATTCACTATCAGTTTTTCGTCCCATTCGATAATCTAGACTCACAGCAGAACGGCCATAAGGTGCCCGAGGCAGCAATAGACCCATGGAGACAAGTCGGCTGGGGACGATGTATTGAATCGGGACGCAATTTGAGTGATCCATCGTCATTAGGTGGCCCTGAACGTTACAATTCACTATCAGTTTTTCGTCCCATTCGATAATCTAGATTCACAGCAGAACGGCCATAAGGTGCCCGAGGGAGCCATAGACCCATGGAGTCAACTCGGCTGGAGGACGATGTATTGAATCGGGACGCAATTTGAGTGATCCATCGTCATTAGGTGGCCCTGAAAGTTACAATTCACCATCAGTTTTTCGTCCGATTCGAAAATCTTTGAGTCACAGCTGAACGGCCATAAGGTGCCCGAGGCTGCAATAGACCCATGGAGACAGTCTGCTGGAGGACAATGTATTGAATCGGGACGCAATTTGAGTGATCAATCGTCATTAGGTGGCCCTGAACGTTACAATTCACTATCAGTTTTTCGTCAGATTCGAAAATCTTTGACTCACAGCAGAACGGCCATAAGGTGCCCAAGGCAGCAATAGACCCATGAAGACAAGTCGGCTGGAGGACGATGTATTGAATCGGGACGCAATTTGAGTGATCCATCGTCATTAGGTGGCCCTGATCGATACAATTCACTATCAGTTTTTCGTCCGATTCGAAAATCTTTGACTCACAGCAGAACGGCCATAAGGTGCCCGAGGTAGCAATAGACCCATGGAGACAAGTCTGCTGGAGGACGATGTATTGAATTGGGACGCAATTTGAGTGTTCCATCGTCATTAGGAGGCCCTGAAAGTTACAATTCACTATCAGTTTTTCGTCCGATTCCAAAATCTTTGACTCACAGCAGAACGGCCATAAGGTGCCCGAGGCAGCAATAGACCCATGGAGACAAGTCGGCTGGTGGACGATGTATTGAATCGGGACGCAATTTGAGTGTTCCATCGACATTAGGAGGCCCTGAACGTTACAATTCACTATCAGTTTTTCGTCCGATTCGAAAATCTTTGAGTCACAGCAGGCCTGCCATAAGGTGCCCGAGGCAGCAATAGACCCATGGAGACAAGACTGCTGGAGGACGATGTATTGAATCGGGACGCAACTTGAGTGATCCATCGTCATTAGGTGGCCCTGAACGTTACAATTCACTATCAATTTTTCATCCCATTCGATAATCTAGAAACACAGCAGAACGGCCATTAGGTGCCCGAGGCAGCAATAGACCCATGAAGTCAAGTGGGCTGGAGGACGATGTATTGTATCGGGACACAATTTGAGTGATCCATCGTCATTAGGTGGCCCTGAACGTTACAATTCACTATCAGTTTTTCGTCCCATTCGATAATCTAGACTCACAGCAGAAAGGCCATAAGGTGCCCGAGGCAGCAATAGACCCATGAAGTCAAGTCTGCTGGAGGACGATGTATTGAATCGGGACGCAATTTTAGTGTTCCATCGTCATTAGGAGGCCCTGAACGTTACAATTCACTATCAGTTTTTCGTCCGATTCGAAAATCTTTGAGTCACAGCTGAACGGCCATAAGGTGCCCGAGGCTGCAATAGACCCATGGAGACAGTCTGCTGGAGGACAAAGTATTGAATCGGGATGCAATTTGAGTGATCCATCGTCATTAGGTGGCCTTGAACGTTACAATTCACTATCAGTTTTTCGTCCGATTCGAAAATCTTTGACTCACAGCAGAACGGCCATAAGGTGCCAAGGCAACAATAGACCCATGGAGACATGTCGGCTGGAGGACGATGTATTGAATCGGGACGCAATTTGAGTGATCCATCGTCATTAGGTGGCCCTGAACGTTACAATTCACTATCAATTTTTCATCTTATTCTATAATCTAGACTCACAGCAGAACGGCCATAAGGTGCCCGAGGCAGCAATAGTCCAATGGAGTCAAGTCGGCTAGTGGACGATGTACTGAATCGGGACGCAATTTGTGTGGTCCATCGTCATTAGGTGGCCCTGAATGTTACAAATCACTATCAGTTTTTCGTCCGATTCGAAAATCTTTGACTCACAGCAGAACGGCCATAAGGTGCCAAGGCAACAATAGACCCATGGAGACATGTCGGCTGGAGGACGATGTATTGAATCGGGACGCAATTTGAGTGATCCATCGTCATTAGGTGGCCCTGAACGTTACAATTCACTATCAGTTTTTCGTCCGATTCGAAAATCTTTGACTCACAGCAGAACGGCCATAAGTTGCCCGAGGCAGCAATAGACCCATGGAGACAAGTCTGCTGGAGGACGATGTATTGAATTGGGACGCAATTTGAGTGTTCCATCGTCATTAGGAGGCCCTGAAAGTTACAATTCACTATAAGTTTTTCGTCCGATTCGAAAATCTTTGACTCACAGCAGAACGGCCATAAGGTGCCCGAGGCAGCAATCGACCCATGGAGACAAGTCTGCTGGAGGACGATGTATTGAATCGGGACGCAATTTGAGTGATCCATCGTCATTAGGTGGCCCTGAGAGTTACAATTCACTATCAGTTATTCGTCCGATTCGATAATCTTTGACTCACAGCAGAACGGCCATAAGGTGCCCGAGGCAGCAATAGACGCATGGAGACAAGTCTGCTGGAGGGCGATGTATTGAATCGGGACGCAATTTGTGTGTTCCATCGTCATTAGGAGGCCCTGAACGTTACAATTCACTATCAGTTTTTTGTCCGATTCGAAAATCTTTGAGTCACAGCAGGCCTGCCATAAGGTGCCCGAGGCAGCAATACACCCATGGAGACAAGTCTGCTGGAGGACGATGTATTGAATCAGGACGCAATTTGAGTGATCCATCGTCATTAGGTGGCCCTGAACGTTACAATTCACTATCAATTTTTCATCTTATTCTATAATCTAGACTCACAGCAGAACGGCCATAAGGTGCCCGAGGCAGCAATAGTCCCATGGAGTCAAGTCGGCTAGTGGACGATGTACTGAATCTGGACGCAATTTGTGTGGTCCATCGTCATTAGGTGGCCCTGAATGTTACAAATCACTATCAGTTTTTCGTCCGATTCGAAATTCTTTGACTCACAGCAGAACGGCCATAAGGTGCCCGAGGCAGCAATAGACCCATGAAGTAAAGTCTGCTGGAGGACGATGTATTGTATCAGGACGCAATTTGAGTGATCCATCGTCATTAGGTGGCCCTGAACGTTACAATTCACTATCAGTTTTTCGTCCCATTCGATAATCTAGACTCACAGCAGAACGGCCATAAGGTGCCCGAGGCAGCAATAGACCCATGAAGTCAAGTCTGCTGGAGGACGATGTATTGAATCAGGACGCAATTTGAGTGATCCATCGTCATTAGGTGGCCCTGAACGTTACAATTCACTATCAGTTTTTCGTCCCATTCGATAATCTAGACTCACAGCAGAACGGCCATAAGGTGCCCGAGGCAGCAATAGACCCATGGAGACAAGTCGGCTGGGGACGATGTATTGAATCGGGACGCAATTTGAGTGATCCATCGTCATTAGGTGGCCCTGAACGTTACAATTCACTATCAGTTTTTCGTCCCATTCGATAATCTAGATTCACAGCAGAACGGCCATAAGGTGCCCGAGGGAGCCATAGACCCATGGAGTCAACTCGGCTGGAGGACGATGTATTGAATCGGGACGCAATTTGAGTGATCCATCGTCATTAGGTGGCCCTGAAAGTTACAATTCACTATCAGTTTTTCGTCCGATTCGAAAATCTTTGAGTCACAGCTGAACGGCCATAAGGTGCCCGAGGCTGCAATAGACCCATGGAGACAGTCTGCTGGAGGACAATGTATTGAATCGGGACACAATTTGAGTGATCAATCGTCATTAGGTGGCCCTGAACGTTACAATTCACTATCAGTTTTTCGTCCGATTCGAAAATCTTTGAATCACAGCAGAACGGCCATAAGGTGCCAAGGCAGCAATAGACCCATGGAGACATGTCGGCTGGAGGACAATGTATTGAATCGGGACGCGATTTGAGTGATCCATCGTCATTAGGTGGCCCTGATCGATACAATTCACTATCAGTTTTTCGTCCGATTCGAAAATCTTTGACTCACAGCAGAACGGCCATAAGGTGCCCGAGGTAGCAATAGACCCATGGAGACAAGTCTGCTGGAGGACGATGTATTGAATTGGGACGCAATTTGAGTGTTCCATCGTCATTAGGAGGCCCTGAAAGTTACAATTCACTATCAGTTTTTCGTCCGATTCGAAAATCTTTGAGTCACAGCTGAACGGCCATAAGGTGCCCGAGGCTGCAATAGACCCATGGAGACAGTCTGCTGGAGGACAAAGTATTGAATCGGGATGCAATTTGAGTGATCCATCGTCATTAGGTGGCCTTGAACGTTACAATTCACTATCAATTTTTCATCCCATTCGATAATCTAGATTCACAGCAGAACGGCCATTAGGTGCCCGAGGCAGCAATAGACCCATGAAGTCAAGTGGGCTGGAGGACGATGTATTGTATCGGGACACAATTTGAGTGATCCATCGTCATTAGGTGGCCCTGAACGTTACAATTCACTATCAGTTTTTCGTCCCATTCGATAATCTAGACTCACAGCAGAACGGCCATAAGGTGCCCGAGGCAGCAATAGACCCATGAAGTCAAGTCTGCTGGAGGACGATGTATTGAATCGGGACGCAATTTTAGTGTTCCATCGTCATTAGGAGGCCCTGAACGTTACAATTCACTATCAGTTTTTCGTCCGATTCGAAAATTTTTGAGTCACAGCTGAACGGCCATAAGGTGCCCGAGGCTGCAGTAGACCCATGGAGACAGTCTGCTGGAGGACTATGTATTGAACCGGGACGCTATTTGAGTGATCCATCGTCATTAGGTGGCCTTGAACGTTACAATTCACTATCAGTTTTTCGTCCGATTCGAAAATCTTTGACTCACAGCAGAACGGCCATAAGGTGCCAAGGCAACAATAGACCCATGGAGACATGTCGGCTGGAGGACGATGTATTGAATCGGGACGCAATTTGTGTGTTCCATCGTCATTAGGAGGCCCTGAACGTTACAATTCACTATCAGTTTTTCGTCCGATTCGAAAATCTTTGAGTCACAGCAGGCCTGCCATAAGGTGCCCGAGGCAGCAATACACCCATGGAGACAAGTCTGCTGGAGGACGATGTATTGAATCGGGACGCAATTTGAGTGATCCATCGTCATTAGGTGGCCCTGAACGTTACAATTCACTATCAATTTTTCATCTTATTCTATAATCTAGACTCACAGCAGAACGGCCATAAGGTGCCCGAGGCAGCAATAGTCCCATGGAGTCAAGTCGGCTAGTGGACGATGTACTGAATCGGGACGCAATTTGTGTGGTCCATCGTCATTAGGTGGCCCTGAATGTTACAAATCACTATCAGTTTTTCGTCCGATTCGAAAATCTTTGACTCACAGCAGAACGGCCATAAGGTGCCCGAGGCAGCAATCGACCCATGGAGACAAGTCTGCTGGAGGACGATGTTTTGAATCGGGACGCAATTTGAGTGATCCATCGTCACTAGGAGGCCCTGAACGTTACAATTCACTATCAGTTTTTTGTCCCATTCGATAATCTAGACTCACAGCAGAACGGCCATAAGGTGCCCGAGGCAGCAATAGACCCATGGAGTCAAGTCGGCTGGAGGACGATGTATTGAATCGGGACGCAATTTGAGTGATCCATCGTCATTAGGTGGCCCTGATCGTTACAATTCACTATCAGTTTTTCGTCCGATTCGAAAATCTTTGACTCACAGCAGAACGGCCATAAGGTGCCCGAGGCAGCAATCGACCCATGGAGACAAGTCTGCTGGAGGACGATGTATTGAATCGGGACGCAATTTGAGTGATCCATCGTCATTAGGTGGCCCTGAACGTTACAATTCACTATCAGTTTTTCGTCCCATTCGAAAATCTTTGACTCACAGCAGAACGGCCATAAGGTGCCCGAGGCAGCAATAGACCCATGAAGTCAAGTCTGCTGGAGGACGATGTATTGAATCAGGACGCAATTTGAGTGATCCATCGTCATTAGGTGGCCTGAACGCTACAATTCACTATCAGTTTTTCGTTCCATTCGATAATCTAGACTCACAGCAGAACGGCCATAAGGTGCCCGCGGCAGCAATAGACACATGGAGACAAGTCGGCTGGGCACGATGTATTGAATCGGGACGCAATTTTAGTGATCCATCGTCATTAGGTGGCCCTGAACGTTACAATTCACTATCAGTTTTTCGTCCCATTCGATAATCTAGATTCACAGCAGAACGGCCATAAGGTGCCCGAGGCAGCAATAGACCCATGGAGTCAACTCGGCTGGAGGACGATGTATTGAATCGGGACGCAATTTGCGTGGTCCATCGTCATTGGGTGGCCCTGAATGTTACAATTCACTATCAGTTTTTCGTCCGATTCGAAAATCTTTGACTCACAGCAGAACGGCCATTAGATGCCCGAGGCAGCAATCGACCCATGGAGACAAGTCTGCTGGAGGACGATGTATTGAATCGGGACGCAATTTGAGTGATCCATCGTCATTAGGAGGCCCTGAACGTTACAATTCACTATCAGTTTTTCGTCCCATTCGATAATCTAGACTCACAGCAGAACGGCCATAAGGTGCCCGAGGAAGCAATAGACCCATGGAGTCAAGTCGGCTGGAGGACGATGTATTGATTCGGGACGCAATTTGAGTGATCCATCGTCATTAGGAGGCCCTGAGCGTTACAATTCACTATCAGTTTTTCGTCCGATTCGATAATCTAGACTCACAGCAGAACGGCCATAAGGTGCCCGAGGCAGCAATAGACCCATGGAGTCAAGTCGGCTGGAGGACGATGTATTGAATCGGGACGCAATTTGAGAGATCCATCGTCATTAGGAGGCCCTGAACGTTACAATTCACTATCAGTTTTTCGTCCCATTCGATAATCTAGACTCACAGCAGAACGGCCATAAGGTGCCCGAGGCAGCAATAGACCCATGGAGTCAAGTCGGCTGGAGGACGATGTATTGAATCGGGACGCAAATTGAGTGATCCATCGTCATCAGGAGGCCCTGAACGTTACAATTCACTATCAGTTTTTTGTCCCATTCGATAATCTAGACTCACAGCAGAACGGCCATAAGGTGCCCGAGGCAGCAATTGACCCATGGAGTCAAGTCGGCTGGAGGACGATGTATTGAATCGGGACGCAATTTGAGTGATCCATCGTCCTTAGGTGGCCCTGAACGTTACAATTCACTATCAGTTTTTCGTCCGATTCGAAAATCTTTGACTCACAGCAGAACGGCCATAAGGTGCCTGAGGCAGCAATAGACGCATGGAGACAAGTCTGCTGGAGGACGATGTATTGAATCGGGACGCAATTTGAGTGATCCATCGTCATTAGGTGGCCCTGAAAGTTACAATTCACTATCAGTTTTTCGTCCGATTCGAAAATCTTTGACTCACAGCAGAACGGCCATAAGGTGCCCGAGGCAGCAATAGACCCATGAAGTCAAGTCTGCTGGAGGACGATGTATTAAATCAGGACGCAATTTGAGTGATCCATCGTCATTAGGTGGCCCTGAACGTTACAATTCACTATCAGTTTTTCGTCCCATTCGATAATCTAGACTCACAGCAGAACGACCATAAGGTGCCCGAGGCAGCAATAGACCCATGGAGACAAGTCGGCTGGGGACGATGTATTGAATCGGGACGCAATTTGAGTGATCCATCGTCATTAGGTGGCCCTGAACGTTACAATTCACTATCAGTTTTTCGTCCCATTCGATAATCTAGATTCACAGCAGAACGGCCATAAGGTGCCCGAGGGAGCCATAGACCCATGGAGTCAACTCGGCTGGAGGACGATGTATTGAATCGGAACGCAATTTGAGTGATCCATCGTCATTAGGTGGCCCTGAAAGTTACAATTCACCATCAGTTTTTCGTCCGATTCGAAAATCTTTGAGTCACAGCTGAACGGCCATAAGGTGCCCGAGGCTGCAATAGACCCATGGAGACAGTCTGCTGGAGGACAATGTATTGAATCGGGACGCAATTTGAGTGATCAATCGTCATTAGGTGGCCCTGAACGTTACAATTCACTATCAGTTTTTCGTCCGATTCGAAAATCTTTGAATCACAGCAGAACGGCCATAAGGTGCCAAGGCAGCAATAGACCCATGGAGACATGTCGGCTGGAGGACGATGTATTGAATCGGGACGCAATTTGAGTGATCCATCGTCATTAGGTGGCCCTGATCGATACAATTCACTATCAGTTTTTCGTCCGATTCGAAAATCTTTGACTCACAGCAGAACGGCCATAAGGTGCCCGAGGTAGCAATAGACCCATGGAGACAAGTCTGCTGGAGGACGATGTATTGAATTGGGACGCAATTTGAGTGTTCCATCGTCATTAGGAGGCCCTGAAAGTTACAATTCACTATCAGTTTTTCGTCCGATTCCAAAATCTTTGACTCACAGCAGAACGGCCATAAGGTGCCCGAGGCAGCAATAGACCCATGGAGACAAGTCGGCTGGTGGACGATGTATTGAATCGGGACGCAATTTGAGTGTTCCATCGTCATTAGGAGGCCCTGAACGTTACAATTCACTATCAGTTTTTCGTCCGATTCGAAAATCTTTGAGTCACAGCAGGCCTGCCATAAGGTGCCCGAGGCAGCAATAGACCCATGGAGACAAGTCTGCTGGAGGACGATGTATTGAATCGGGACGCAATTTGAGTGATCCATCGTCATTAGGTGGCCCTGAACGTTACAATTCACTATCAATTTTTCATCCCATTCGATAATCTAGAAACACAGCAGAACGGCCATTAGGTGCCCGAGGCAGCAATAGACCCATGAAGTCAAGTGGGCTGGAGGACGATGTATTGTATCGGGACACAAGTTGAGTGATCCATCGTCATTAGGTGGCCCTGAACGTTACAATTCACTATCAGTTTTTCGTCCCATTCGATAACTAGACTCACAGCAGAGGACGATGTATTGAATCGGGACGCAATTTTAGTGTTCCATCGTCATTAGGAGGCCCTGAACGTTACAATTCACTATCAGTTTTTCGTCCCATTCGAAAATCTTTGACTCACAGCAGAACGGCCATAAGGTGCCCGAGGCAGCAATAGACCCATGAAGTCAAGTCTGCTGGAGGACGATGTATTGAATCAGGACGCAATTTGAGTGATCCATCGTCATTAGGTGGCCTGAACGCTACAATTCACTATCAGTTTTTCGTTCCATTCGATAATCTAGACTCACAGCAGAACGGCCATAAGGTGCCCGCGGCAGCAATAGACACATGGAGACAAGTCGGCTGGGCACGATGTATTGAATCGGGACGCAATTTTAGTGATCCATCGTCATTAGGTGGCCCTGAACGTTACAATTCACTATCAGTTTTTCGTCCCATTCGATAATCTAGATTCACAGCAGAACGGCCATAAGGTGCCCGAGGCAGCAATAGACCCATGGAGTCAACTCGGCTGGAGGACGATGTATTGAATCGGGACGCAATTTGCGTGGTCCATCGTCATTGGGTGGCCCTGAATGTTACAATTCACTATCAGTTTTTCGTCCGATTCGAAAATCTTTGACTCACAGCAGAACGGCCATTAGATGCCCGAGGCAGCAATCGACCCATGGAGACAAGTCTGCTGGAGGACGATGTATTGAATCGGGACGCAATTTGAGTGATCCATCGTCATTAGGAGGCCCTGAACGTTACAATTCACTATCAGTTTTTCGTCCCATTCGATAATCTAGACTCACAGCAGAACGGCCATAAGGTGCCCGAGGAAGCAATAGACCCATGGAGTCAAGTCGGCTGGAGGACGATGTATTGATTCGGGACGCAATTTGAGTGATCCATCGTCATTAGGAGGCCCTGAGCGTTACAATTCACTATCAGTTTTTCGTCCGATTCGATAATCTAGACTCACAGCAGAACGGCCATAAGGTGCCCGAGGCAGCAATAGACCCATGGAGTCAAGTCGGCTGGAGGACGATGTATTGAATCGGGACGCAATTTGAGAGATCCATCGTCATTAGGAGGCCCTGAACGTTACAATTCACTATCAGTTTTTCGTCCCATTCGATAATCTAGACTCACAGCAGAACGGCCATAAGGTGCCCGAGGCAGCAATAGACCCATGGAGTCAAGTCGGCTGGAGGACGATGTATTGAATCGGGACGCAAATTGAGTGATCCATCGTCATCAGGAGGCCCTGAACGTTACAATTCACTATCAGTTTTTTGTCCCATTCGATAATCTAGACTCACAGCAGAACGGCCATAAGGTGCCCGAGGCAGCAATTGACCCATGGAGTCAAGTCGGCTGGAGGACGATGTATTGAATCGGGACGCAATTTGAGTGATCCATCGTCCTTAGGTGGCCCTGAACGTTACAATTCACTATCAGTTTTTCGTCCGATTCGAAAATCTTTGACTCACAGCAGAACGGCCATAAGGTGCCTGAGGCAGCAATAGACGCATGGAGACAAGTCTGCTGGAGGACGATGTATTGAATCGGGACGCAATTTGAGTGATCCATCGTCATTAGGTGGCCCTGAAAGTTACAATTCACTATCAGTTTTTCGTCCGATTCGAAAATCTTTGACTCACAGCAGAACGGCCATAAGGTGCCCGAGGCAGCAATAGACCCATGAAGTCAAGTCTGCTGGAGGACGATGTATTAAATCAGGACGCAATTTGAGTGATCCATCGTCATTAGGTGGCCCTGAACGTTACAATTCACTATCAGTTTTTCGTCCCATTCGATAATCTAGACTCACAGCAGAACGACCATAAGGTGCCCGAGGCAGCAATAGACCCATGGAGACAAGTCGGCTGGGGACGATGTATTGAATCGGGACGCAATTTGAGTGATCCATCGTCATTAGGTGGCCCTGAACGTTACAATTCACTATCAGTTTTTCGTCCCATTCGATAATCTAGATTCACAGCAGAACGGCCATAAGGTGCCCGAGGGAGCCATAGACCCATGGAGTCAACTCGGCTGGAGGACGATGTATTGAATCGGAACGCAATTTGAGTGATCCATCGTCATTAGGTGGCCCTGAAAGTTACAATTCACCATCAGTTTTTCGTCCGATTCGAAAATCTTTGAGTCACAGCTGAACGGCCATAAGGTGCCCGAGGCTGCAATAGACCCATGGAGACAGTCTGCTGGAGGACAATGTATTGAATCGGGACGCAATTTGAGTGATCAATCGTCATTAGGTGGCCCTGAACGTTACAATTCACTATCAGTTTTTCGTCCGATTCGAAAATCTTTGAATCACAGCAGAACGGCCATAAGGTGCCAAGGCAGCAATAGACCCATGGAGACATGTCGGCTGGAGGACGATGTATTGAATCGGGACGCAATTTGAGTGATCCATCGTCATTAGGTGGCCCTGATCGATACAATTCACTATCAGTTTTTCGTCCGATTCGAAAATCTTTGACTCACAGCAGAACGGCCATAAGGTGCCCGAGGTAGCAATAGACCCATGGAGACAAGTCTGCTGGAGGACGATGTATTGAATTGGGACGCAATTTGAGTGTTCCATCGTCATTAGGAGGCCCTGAAAGTTACAATTCACTATCAGTTTTTCGTCCGATTCCAAAATCTTTGACTCACAGCAGAACGGCCATAAGGTGCCCGAGGCAGCAATAGACCCATGGAGACAAGTCGGCTGGTGGACGATGTATTGAATCGGGACGCAATTTGAGTGTTCCATCGTCATTAGGAGGCCCTGAACGTTACAATTCACTATCAGTTTTTCGTCCGATTCGAAAATCTTTGAGTCACAGCAGGCCTGCCATAAGGTGCCCGAGGCAGCAATAGACCCATGGAGACAAGTCTGCTGGAGGACGATGTATTGAATCGGGACGCAATTTGAGTGATCCATCGTCATTAGGTGGCCCTGAACGTTACAATTCACTATCAATTTTTCATCCCATTCGATAATCTAGAAACACAGCAGAACGGCCATTAGGTGCCCGAGGCAGCAATAGACCCATGAAGTCAAGTGGGCTGGAGGACGATGTATTGTATCGGGACACAAGTTGAGTGATCCATCGTCATTAGGTGGCCCTGAACGTTACAATTCACTATCAGTTTTTCGTCCCATTCGATAACTAGACTCACAGCAGAGGACGATGTATTGAATCGGGACGCAATTTTAGTGTTCCATCGTCATTAGGAGGCCCTGAACGTTACAATTCACTATCAGTTTTTCGTCCGATTCGAAAATCTTTGAGTCACAGCTGAACGGCCATAAGGTGCCCGAGGCTGCAATAGACCCATGGAGACAGTCTGCTGGAGGACAAAGTATTGAATCGGGATGCAATTTGAGTGATCCATCGTCATTAGGTGGCCTTGAACGTTACAATTCACTATCAGTTTTTCGTCCGATTCGAAAATCTTTGACTCACAGCAGAACGGCCATAAGGTGCCAAGGCAACAATAGACCCATGGAGACATGTCGGCTGGAGGACGATGTATTGAATCGGGACGCAATTTGAGTGATCCATCGTCATTAGGTGGCCCTGAACGTTACAATTCACTATCAATTTTTCATCTTATTCTATAATCTAGACTCACAGCAGAACGGCCATAAGGTGCCAAGGCAACAATAGACCCATGGAGACATGTCGGCTGGAGGACGATGTATTGAATCGGGACGCAATTTGAGTGATCCATCGTCATTAGGTGGCCCTGAAAGTTACAATTCACTATAAGTTTTTCGTCCGATTCGAAAATCTTTGACTCACAGCAGAACGGCCATAAGGTACCCGAGGCAGCAATCGACCCATGGAGACAAGTCTGCTGGAGGACGATGTATTGAATCGGGACGCAATTTGTGTGGTCCATCGTCATTAGGTGGCCCTGAATGTTACAAATCACTATCAGTTTTTCGTCCGATTCGAAAATCTTTGACTCACAGCAGAACGGCCATAAGGTGCCCGAGGCAGCAATCGACCCATGGAGACAAGTCTGCTGGAGGACGATGTATTGAGTCGGGACGCAATTTGAGTGATCCATCGTCATTAGGTGGCCCTGAGAGTTACAATTCACTATCAGTTATTCGTCCGATTCGAAAATCTTTGACTCACAGCAGAACGGCCATAAGGTGCCCGAGGCAGCAATAGACGCATGGAGACAAGTCTGCTGGAGGGCGATGTATTGAATCGGGACGCAATTTGTGTGTTCCATCGTCATTAGGAGGCCCTGAACGTTACAATTCACTATCAGTTTTTTGTCCGATTCGAAAATCTTTGAGTCACAGCAGGCCTGCCATAAGGTGCCCGAGGCAGCAATACACCCATGGAGACAAGTCTGCTGGAGGACGATGTATTGAATCAGGACGCAATTTGAGTGATCCATCGTCATTAGGTGGCCCTGAACGTTACAATTCACTATCAATTTTTCATCTTATTCTATAATCTAGACTCACAGCAGAACGGCCATAAGGTGCCCGAGGCAGCAATAGTCCCATGGAGTCAAGTCGGCTAGTGGACGATGTACTGAATCGGGACGCAATTTGTGTGGTCCATCGTCATTAGGTGGCCCTGAATGTTACAAATCACTATCAGTTTTTCGTCCGATTCGAAAATCTTTGACTCACAGCAGAACGGCCATAAGGTGCCCGAGGCAGCAATAGACCCATGAAGTCAAGTCTGCTGGAGGACGATGTATTGTATCAGGACGCAATTTGAGTGATCCATCGTCATTAGGTGGCCCTGAACGTTACAATTCACTATCAGTTTTTCGTCCCATTCGATGATCTAGACTCACAGCAGAACGGCCATAAGGTGCCCGAGGCAGCAATAGACCCATGAAGTCAAGTCTGCTGGAGGACGATGTATTGAATCAGGACGCAATTTGAGTGATCCATCGTCATTAGGTGGCCCTGAACGTTACAATTCACTATCAGTTTTTCGTCCCATTCGATAATCTAGACTCACAGCAGAACGGCCATAAGGTGCCCGAGGCAGCAATAGACCCATGGAGACAAGTCGGCTGGGGACGATGTATTGAATCGGGACGCAATTTGAGTGATCCATCGTCATTAGGTGGCCCTGAACGTTACAATTCACTATCAGTTTTTCGTCCCATTCGATAATCTAGATTCACAGCAGAACGGCCATAAGGTGCCCGAGGGAGCCATAGACCCATGGAGTCAACTCGGCTGGAGGACGATGTATTGAATCGGGACGCAATTTGAGTGATCCATCGTCATTAGGTGGCCCTGAAAGTTACAATTCACTATCAGTTTTTCGTCCGATTCGAAAATCTTTGAGTCACAGCTGAACGGCCATAAGGTGCCCGAGGCTGCAATAGACCCATGGAGACAGTCTGCTGGAGGACAATGTATTGAATCGGGACACAATTTGAGTGATCAATCGTCATTAGGTGGCCCTGAACGTTACAATTCACTATCAGTTTTTCGTCCGATTCGAAAATCTTTGAATCACAGCAGAACGGCCATAAGGTGCCAAGGCAGCAATAGACCCATGGAGACATGTCGGCTGGAGGACGATGTATTGAATCGGGACGCAATTTGAGTGATCCATCGTCATTAGGTGGCCCTGATCGATACAATTCACTATCAGTTTTTCGTCCGATTCCAAAATCTTTGACTCACAGCAGAACGGCCATAAGGTGCCCGAGGCAGCAATAGACCCATGGAGACAAGTCGGCTGGTGGACGATGTATTGAATCGGGACGCAATTTGAGTGTTCCATCGTCATTAGGAGGCCCTGAACGTTACAATTCACTATCAGTTTTTCGTCCGATTCGAAAATCTTTGAGTCACAGCAGGCCTGCCATAAGGTGCCCGAGGCAGCAATAGACCCATGGAGACAAGTCTGCTGGAGGACGATGTATTGAATCGGGACGCAATTTGAGTGATCCATCGTCATTAGGTGGCCCTGAACGTTACAATTCACTATCAATTTTTCATCCCATTCGATAATCTAGAAACACAGCAGAACGGCCATTAGGTGCCCGAGGCAGCAATAGACCCATGAAGTCAAGTGGGCTGGAGGACGATGTATTGTATCGGGACACAAGTTGAGTGATCCATCGTCATTAGGTGGCCCTGAACGTTACAATTCACTATCAGTTTTTCGTCCCATTCGATAACTAGACTCACAGCAGAGGACGATGTATTGAATCGGGACGCAATTTTAGTGTTCCATCGTCATTAGGAGGCCCTGAACGTTACAATTCACTATCAGTTTTTCGTCCGATTCGAAAATCTTTGAGTCACAGCTGAACGGCCATAAGGTGCCCGAGGCTGCAATAGACCCATGGAGACAGTCTGCTGGAGGACAAAGTATTGAATCGGGATGCAATTTGAGTGATCCATCGTCATTAGGTGGCCTTGAACGTTACAATTCACTATCAGTTTTTCGTCCGATTCGAAAATCTTTGACTCACAGCAGAACGGCCATAAGGTGCCAAGGCAACAATAGACCCATGGAGACATGTCGGCTGGAGGACGATGTATTGAATCGGGACGCAATTTGAGTGATCCATCGTCATTAGGTGGCCCTGAACGTTACAATTCACTATCAATTTTTCATCTTATTCTATAATCTAGACTCACAGCAGAACGGCCATAAGGTGCCAAGGCAACAATAGACCCATGGAGACATGTCGGCTGGAGGACGATGTATTGAATCGGGACGCAATTTGAGTGATCCATCGTCATTAGGTGGCCCTGAACGTTACAATTCACTATCAGTTTTTCGTCCGATTCGAAAATCTTTGACTCACAGCAGAACGGCCATAAGTTGCCCGAGGCAGCAATAGACCCATGGAGACAAGTCTGCTGGAGGACGATGTATTGAATTGGGACGCAATTTGAGTGTTCCATCGTTATTAGGAGGCCCTGAAAGTTACAATTCACTATAAGTTTTTCGTCCGATTCGAAAATCTTTGACTCACAGCAGAACGGCCATAAGGTGCCCGAGGCAGCAATCGACCCATGGAGACAAGTCTGCTGGAGGACGATGTATTGAATCGGGACGCAATTTGTGTGGTCCATCGTCATTAGGTGGCCCTGAATGTTACAAATCACTATCAGTTTTTCGTCCGATTCGAAAATCTTTGACTCACAGCAGAACGGCCATAAGGTGCCCGAGGCAGCAATCGACCCATGGAGACAAGTCTGCTGGAGGACGATGTATTGAGTCGGGACGCAATTTGAGTGATCCATCGTCATTAGGTGGCCCTGAGAGTTACAATTCACTATCAGTTTTTTGTCCGATTCGAAAATCTTTGAGTCACAGCAGGCCTGCCATAAGGTGCCCGAGGCAGCAATACACCCATGGAGACAAGTCTGCTGGAGGACGATGTATTGAATCAGGACGCAATTTGAGTGATCCATCGTCATTAGGTGGCCCTGAACGTTACAATTCACTATCAATTTTTCATCTTATTCTATAATCTAGACTCACAGCAGAACGGCCATAAGGTGCCCGAGGCAGCAATAGTCCCATGGAGTCAAGTCGGCTAGTGGACGATGTACTGAATCGGGACGCAATTTGTGTGGTCCATCGTCATTAGGTGGCCCTGAATGTTACAAATCACTATCAGTTTTTCGTCCGATTCGAAAATCTTTGACTCACAGCAGAACGGCCATAAGGTGCCCGAGGCAGCAATAGACCCATGAAGTCAAGTCTGCTGGAGGACGATGTATTGTATCAGGACGCAATTTGAGTGATCCATCGTCATTAGGTGGCCCTGAACGTTACAATTCACTATCAGTTTTTCGTCCCATTCGATGATCTAGACTCACAGCAGAACGGCCATAAGGTGCCCGAGGCAGCAATAGACCCATGAAGTCAAGTCTGCTGGAGGACGATGTATTGAATCAGGACGCAATTTGAGTGATCCATCGTCATTAGGTGGCCCTGAACGTTACAATTCACTATCAGTTTTTCGTCCCATTCGATAATCTAGACTCACAGCAGAACGGCCATAAGGTGCCCGAGGCAGCAATAGACCCATGGAGACAAGTCGGCTGGGGACGATGTATTGAATCGGGACGCAATTTGAGTGATCCATCGTCATTAGGTGGCCCTGAACGTTACAATTCACTATCAGTTTTTCGTCCCATTCGATAATCTAGATTCACAGCAGAACGGCCATAAGGTGCCCGAGGGAGCCATAGACCCATGGAGTCAACTCGGCTGGAGGACGATGTATTGAATCGGGACGCAATTTGAGTGATCCATCGTCATTAGGTGGCCCTGAAAGTTACAATTCACTATCAGTTTTTCGTCCGATTCGAAAATCTTTGAGTCACAGCTGAACGGCCATAAGGTGCCCGAGGCTGCAATAGACCCATGGAGACAGTCTGCTGGAGGACAATGTATTGAATCGGGACACAATTTGAGTGATCAATCGTCATTAGGTGGCCCTGAACGTTACAATTCACTATCAGTTTTTCGTCCGATTCGAAAATCTTTGAATCACAGCAGAACGGCCATAAGGTGCCAAGGCAGCAATAGACCCATGGAGACATGTCGGCTGGAGGACGATGTATTGAATCGGGACGCAATTTGAGTGATCCATCGTCATTAGGTGGCCCTGATCGATACAATTCACTATCAGTTTTTCGTCCGATTCCAAAATCTTTGACTCACAGCAGAACGGCCATAAGGTGCCCGAGGCAGCAATAGACCCATGGAGACAAGTCGGCTGGTGGACGATGTATTGAATCGGGACGCAATTTGAGTGTTCCATCGTCATTAGGAGGCCCTGAACGTTACAATTCACTATCAGTTTTTCGTCCGATTCGAAAATCTTTGAGTCACAGCAGGCCTGCCATAAGGTGCCCGAGGCAGCAATAGACCCATGGAGACAAGTCTGCTGGAGGACGATGTATTGAATCGGGACGCAATTTGAGTGATCCATCGTCATTAGGTGGCCCTGAACGTTACAATTCACTATCAATTTTTCATCCCATTCGATAATCTAGAAACACAGCAGAACGGCCATTAGGTGCCCGAGGCAGCAATAGACCCATGAAGTCAAGTGGGCTGGAGGACGATGTATTGTATCGGGACACAAGTTGAGTGATCCATCGTCATTAGGTGGCCCTGAACGTTACAATTCACTATCAGTTTTTCGTCCCATTCGATAACTAGACTCACAGCAGAGGACGATGTATTGAATCGGGACGCAATTTTAGTGTTCCATCGTCATTAGGAGGCCCTGAACGTTACAATTCACTATCAGTTTTTCGTCCGATTCGAAAATCTTTGAGTCACAGCTGAACGGCCATAAGGTGCCCGAGGCTGCAATAGACCCATGGAGACAGTCTGCTGGAGGACAAAGTATTGAATCGGGATGCAATTTGAGTGATCCATCGTCATTAGGTGGCCTTGAACGTTACAATTCACTATCAGTTTTTCGTCCGATTCGAAAATCTTTGACTCACAGCAGAACGGCCATAAGGTGCCAAGGCAACAATAGACCCATGGAGACATGTCGGCTGGAGGACGATGTATTGAATCGGGACGCAATTTGAGTGATCCATCGTCATTAGGTGGCCCTGAACGTTACAATTCACTATCAATTTTTCATCTTATTCTATAATCTAGACTCACAGCAGAACGGCCATAAGGTGCCAAGGCAACAATAGACCCATGGAGACATGTCGGCTGGAGGACGATGTATTGAATCGGGACGCAATTTGAGTGATCCATCGTCATTAGGTGGCCCTGAACGTTACAATTCACTATCAGTTTTTCGTCCGATTCGAAAATCTTTGACTCACAGCAGAACGGCCATAAGTTGCCCGAGGCAGCAATAGACCCATGGAGACAAGTCTGCTGGAGGACGATGTATTGAATTGGGACGCAATTTGAGTGTTCCATCGTTATTAGGAGGCCCTGAAAGTTACAATTCACTATAAGTTTTTCGTCCGATTCGAAAATCTTTGACTCACAGCAGAACGGCCATAAGGTGCCCGAGGCAGCAATCGACCCATGGAGACAAGTCTGCTGGAGGACGATGTATTGAATCGGGACGCAATTTGTGTGGTCCATCGTCATTAGGTGGCCCTGAATGTTACAAATCACTATCAGTTTTTCGTCCGATTCGAAAATCTTTGACTCACAGCAGAACGGCCATAAGGTGCCCGAGGCAGCAATCGACCCATCGAGACAAGTCTGCTGGAGGACGATGTATTGAGTCGGGACGCAATTTGAGTGATCCATCGTCATTAGGTGGCCCTGAGAGTTACAATTCACTATCAGTTATTCGTCCGATTCGAAAATCTTTGACTCACAGCAGAACGGCCATAAGGTGCCCGAGGCAGCAATACACCCATGGAGACAAGTCTGCTGGAGGACGATGTATTGAATCAGGACGCAATTTGAGTGATCCATCGTCATTAGGTGGCCCTGAACGTTACAATTCACTATCAATTTTTCATCTTATTCTATAATCTAGACTCACAGCAGAACGGCCATAAGGTGCCCGAGGCAGCAATAGTCCCATGGAGTCAAGTCGGCTAGTGGACGATGTACTGAATCGGGACGCAATTTGTGTGGTCCATCGTCATTAGGTGGCCCTGAATGTTACAAATCACTATCAGTTTTTCGTCCGATTCAAAAATCTTTGACTCACAGCAGAACGGCCATAAGGTGCCCGAGGCAGCAATAGACCCATGAAGTCAAGTCTGCTGGAGGACGATGTATTGTATCAGGACGCAATTTGAGTGATCCATCGTCATTAGGTGGCCCTGAACGTTACAATTCACTATCAGTTTTTCGTCCCATTCGATAATCTAGACTCACAGCAGAACGGCCATAAGGTGCCCGAGGCAGCAATAGACCCATGAAGTCAAGTCTGCTGGAGGACGATGTATTGAATCAGGACGCAATTTGAGTGATCCATCGTCATTAGGTGGCCCTGAACGTTACAATTCACTATCAGTTTTTCGTCCCATTCGATAATCTAGACTCACAGCAGAACGGCCATAAGGTGCCCGAGGCAGCAATAGACCCATGGAGACAAGTCGGCTGGGGACGATGTATT
Source organism: Schistocerca cancellata (assembly GCF_023864275.1). Lineage (NCBI taxonomy): Eukaryota > Metazoa > Arthropoda > Insecta > Orthoptera > Acrididae > Schistocerca > Schistocerca cancellata. The sequence goes on along the minus strand of NW_026047092.1, from coordinate 1,184,186 downwards.
GAATCGGGACGCAATTTGAGTGATCCATCGTCATTAGGTGGCCCTGAACGTTACAATTCACTATCAGTTTTTCGTCCCATTCGATAATCTAGATTCACAGCAGAACGGCCATAAGGTGCCCGAGGGAGCCATAGACCCATGGAGTCAACTCGGCTGGAGGACGATGTATTGAATCGGGACGCAATTTGAGTGATCCATCGTCATTAGGTGGCCCTGAAAGTTACAATTCACTATCAGTTTTTCGTCCGATTCGAAAATCTTTGAGTCACAGCTGAACGGCCATAAGGTGCCCGAGGCTGCAATAGACCCATGGAGACAGTCTGCTGGAGGACAATGTATTGAATCGGGACACAATTTGAGTGATCAATCGTCATTAGGTGGCCCTGAACGTTACAATTCACTATCAGTTTTTCGTCCGATTCGAAAGTCTTTGAATCACAGCAGAACGGCCATAAGGTGCCAAGGCAGCAATAGACCCATGGAGACTTGTCGGCTGGAGGACAATGTATTGAATCGGGACGCGATTTGAGTGATCCATCGTCATTAGGTGGCCCTGATCGATACAATTCACTATCAGTTTTTCGTCCGATTCGAAAATCTTTGACTCACAGCAGAACGGCCATAAGGTGCCCGAGGTAGCAATAGACCCATGGAGACAAGTCTGCTGGAGGACGATGTATTGAATTGGGACGCAATTTGAGTGTTCCATCGTCATTAGGAGGCCCTGAAAGTTACAATTCACTATCAGTTTTTCGTCCGATTCCAAAATCTTTGACTCACAGCAGAACGGCCATAAGGTGCCCGAGGCAGCAATAGACCCATGGAGACAAGTCGGCTGGTGGACGATGTATTGAATCGGGACGCAATTTGAGTGTTCCATCGTCATTAGGAGGCCCTGAACGTTACAATTCACTATCAGTTTTTCGTCCGATTCGAAAATCTTTGAGTCACAGCAGGCCTGCCATAAGGTGCCCGAGGCAGCAATAGACCCATGGAGACAAGTCTGCTGGAGGACGATGTATTGAATCGGGACGCAATTTGAGTGATCCATCGTCATTAGGTGGCCCTGAACGTTACAATTCACTATCAATTTTTCATCCCATTCGATAATCTAGAAACACAGCAGAACGGCCATTAGGTGCCCGAGGCAGCAATAGACCCATGAAGTCAAGTGGGCTGGAGGACGATGTATTGTATCGGGACACAATTTGAGTGATCCATCGTCATTAGGTGGCCCTGAACGTTACAATTCACTATCAGTTTTTCGTCCGATTCGAAAATCTTTGAGTCACAGCTGAACGGCCATAAGGTGCCCGAGGCTGCAATAGACCCATGGAGACAGTCTGCTGGAGGACAAAGTATTGAATCGGGATGCAATTTGAGTGATCCATCGTCATTAGGTGGCCTTGAACGTTACAATTCACTATCAGTTTTTCGTCCGATTCGAAAATCTTTGACTCACAGCAGAACGGCCATAAGGTCCCAAGGCAACAATAGACCCATGGAGACATGTCGGCTGGAGGACGATGTATTGAATCGGGACGCAATTTGAGTGATCCATCGTCATTAGGTGGCCCTGAACGTTACAATTCACTATCAGTTTTTCGTCCGATTCGAAAATCTTTGACTCACAGCAGAACGGCCATAAGGTGCCCGAGGCAGCAATAGACCCATGGAGACAAGTCTGCTGGAGGACGATGTATTGAATTGGGACGCAATTTGAGTGTTCCATCGTCATTAGGAGGCCCTGAAAGTTACAATTCACTATAAGTTTTTCGTCCGATTCGAAAATCTTTGACTCACAGCAGAACGGCCATAAGGTGCCCGAGGCAGCAATCGACCCATGGAGACAAGTCTGCTGGAGGACGATGTATTGAATCGGGACGCAATTTGTGTGGTCCATCGTCATTAGGTGGCCCTGAATGTTACAAATCACTATCAGTTTTTCGTCCGATTCGAAAATCTTTGACTCACAGCAGAACGGCCATAAGGTGCCCGAGGCAGCAATCGACCCATGGAGACAAGTCTGCTGGAGGACGATGTATTGAATCGGGACGCAATTTGAATGATCCATCGTCATTAGGTGGCCCTGAAAGTTACAATTCACTATCAGTTTTTCGTCCGATTCGAAAATCTTTGACTCACAGCAGAACGGCCATAAGGTGCCCGAGGCAGCAATAGACCCATGAAGTCAAGTCTGCTGGAGGACGATGTATTGAATCAGGACGCAATTTGAGTGATCCATCGTCATTAGGTGGCCCTGAACGCTACAATTCACTATCAGTTTTTCGTTCCATTCGATAATCTAGACTCACAGCAGAACGGCCATAAGGTGCCCGCGGCAGCAATAGACACATGGAGACAAGTCGGCTGGGCACGATGTATTGAATCGGGACGCAATTTGAGTGATCCATCGTCATTAGGTGGCCCTGAACGTTACAATTCACTATCAATTTTTCATCTTATTCTATAATCTAGACTCACAGCAGAACGGCCATAAGGTGCCAAGGCAACAATAGACCCATGGAGACATGTCGGCTGGAGGACGATGTATTGAATCGGGACGCAATTTGAGTGATCCATCGTCATTAGGTGGCCCTGAACGTTACAATTCACTATCAGTTTTTCGTCCGATTCGAAAATCTTTGACTCACAGCAGAACGGCCATAAGTTGCCCGAGGCAGCAATAGACCCATGGAGACAAGTCTGCTGGAGGACGATGTATTGAATTGGGACGCAATTTGAGTGTTCCATCGTCATTAGGAGGCCCTGAAAGTTACAATTCACTATAAGTTTTTCGTCCGATTCGAAAATCTTTGACTCACAGCAGAACGGCCATAAGGTGCCCGAGGCAGCAATCGACCCATGGAGACAAGTCTGCTGGAGGACGATGTATTGAATCGGGACGCAATTTGTGTGGTCCATCGTCATTAGGTGGCCCTGAATGTTACAAATCACTATCAGTTTTTCGTCCGATTCGAAAATCTTTGACTCACAGCAGAACGGCCATAAGGTGCCCGAGGCAGCAATCGACCCATGGAGACAAGTCTGCTGGAGGACGATGTATTGAGTCGGGACGCAATTTGAGTGATCCATCGTCATTAGGTGGCCCTGAGAGTTACAATTCACTATCAGTTATTCGTCCGATTCGAAAATCTTTGACTCACAGCAGAACGGCCATAAGGTGCCCGAGGCAGCAATAGACGCATGGAGACAAGTCTGCTGGAGGGCGATGTATTGAATCGGGACGCAATTTGTGTGTTCCATCGTCATTAGGAGGCCCTGAACGTTACAATTCACTATCAGTTTTTTGTCCGATTCGAAAATCTTTGAGTCACAGCAGGCCTGCCATAAGGTGCCCGAGGCAGCAATACACCCATGGAGACAAGTCTGCTGGAGGACGATGTATTGAATCAGGACGCAATTTGAGTGATCCATCGTCATTAGGTGGCCCTGAACGTTACAATTCACTATCAATTTTTCATCTTATTCTATAATCTAGACTCACAGCAGAACGGCCATAAGGTGCCCGAGGCAGCAATAGTCCCATGGAGTCAAGTCGGCTAGTGGACGATGTACTGAATCGGGACGCAATTTGTGTGGTCCATCGTCATTAGGTGGCCCTGAATGTTACAAATCACTATCAGTTTTTCGTCCGATTCGAAAATCTTTGACTCACAGCAGAACGGCCATAAGGTGCCCGAGGCAGCAATAGACCCATGAAGTCAAGTCTGCTGGAGGACGATGTATTGTATCAGGACGCAATTTGAGTGATCCATCGTCATTAGGTGGCCCTGAACGTTACAATTCACTATCAGTTTTTCGTCCCATTCGATAATCTAGACTCACAGTGATCCATCCAGCAATAGACCCATGGAGACAAGTCGGCTGGTGGACGATGTATTGAATCGGGACGCAATTTGAGTGTTCCATCGTCATTAGGAGGCCCTGAACGTTACAATTCACTATCAGTTTTTCGTCCGATTCGAAAATCTTTGAGTCACAGCAGGCCTGCCATAAGGTGCCCGAGGCAGCAATAGACCCATGGAGACAAGTCTGCTGGAGGACGATGTATTGAATCGGGACGCAATTTGAGTGATCCATCGTCATTAGGTGGCCCTGAACGTTACAATTCACTATCAATTTTTCATCCCATTCGATAATCTAGAAACACAGCAGAACGGCCATTAGGTGCCCGAGGCAGCAATAGACCCATGAAGTCAAGTGGGCTGGAGGACGATGTATTGTATCGGGACACAATTTGAGTGATCCATCGTCATTAGGTGGCCCTGAACGTTACAATTCACTATCAGTTTTTCGTCCGATTCGAAAATCTTTGAGTCACAGCTGAACGGCCATAAGGTGCCCGAGGCTGCAATAGACCCATGGAGACAGTCTGCTGGAGGACAAAGTATTGAATCGGGATGCAATTTGAGTGATCCATCGTCATTAGGTGGCCTTGAACGTTACAATTCACTATCAGTTTTTCGTCCGATTCGAAAATCTTTGACTCACAGCAGAACGGCCATAAGGTGCCAAGGCAACAATAGACCCATGGAGACATGTCGGCTGGAGGACGATGTATTGAATCGGGACGCAATTTGAGTGATCCATCGTCATTAGGTGGCCCTGAACGTTACAATTCACTATCAGTTTTTCGTCCGATTCGAAAATCTTTGACTCACAGCAGAACGGCCATAAGGTGCCAAGGCAGCAATAGACCCATGGAGACTTGTCGGCTGGAGGACAATGTATTGAATCGGGACGCGATTTGAGTGATCCATCGTCATTAGGTGGCCCTGATCGATACAATTCACTATCAGTTTTTCGTCCGATTCGAAAATCTTTGACTCACAGCAGAACGGCCATAAGGTGCCCGAGGTAGCAATAGACCCATGGAGACAAGTCTGCTGGAGGACGATGTATTGAATTGGGACGCAATTTGAGTGTTCCATCGTCATTAGGAGGCCCTGAAAGTTACAATTCACTATCAGTTTTTCGTCCGATTCCAAAATCTTTGACTCACAGCAGAACGGCCATAAGGTGCCCGAGGCAGCAATAGACCCATGGAGACAAGTCGGCTGGTGGACGATGTATTGAATCGGGACGCAATTTGAGTGTTCCATCGTCATTAGGAGGCCCTGAACGTTACAATTCACTATCAGTTTTTCGTCCGATTCGAAAATCTTTGAGTCACAGCAGGCCTGCCATAAGGTGCCCGAGGCAGCAATAGACCCATGGAGACAAGTCTGCTGGAGGACGATGTATTGAATCGGGACGCAATTTGAGTGATCCATCGTCATTAGGTGGCCCTGAACGTTACAATTCACTATCAATTTTTCATCCCATTCGATAATCTAGAAACACAGCAGAACGGCCATTAGGTGCCCGAGGCAGCAATAGACCCATGAAGTCAAGTGGGCTGGAGGACGATGTATTGAATCGGGACGCAATTTGAGTGATCCATCGTCATTAGGTGGCCCTGAACGTTACAATTCACTATCAGTTTTTCGTCCGATTCGAAAATCTTTGACTCACAGCAGAACGGCCATAAGGTGCCCGAGGCAGCAATAGACCCATGGAGACAAGTCTGCTGGAGGACGATGTATTGAATTGGGACGCAATTTGAGTGTTCCATCGTCATTAGGAGGCCCTGAAAGTTACAATTCACTATAAGTTTTTCGTCCGATTCGAAAATCTTTGACTCACAGCAGAACGGCCATAAGGTGCCCGAGGCAGCAATCGACCCATGGAGACAAGTCTGCTGGAGGACGATGTATTGAATCGGGACGCAATTTGTGTGGTCCATCGTCATTAGGTGGCCCTGAATGTTACAAATCACTATCAGTTTTTCGTCCGATTCGAAAATCTTTGACTCACAGCAGAACGGCCATAAGGTGCCCGAGGCAGCAATCGACCCATGGAGACAAGTCTGCTGGAGGACGATGTATTGAATCGGGACGCAATTTGAGTGATCCATCGTCATTAGGTGGCCCTGAGAGTTACAATTCACTATCAGTTATTCGTCCGATTCGAAAATCTTTGACTCACAGCAGAACGGCCATAAGGTGCCCGAGGCAGCAATAGACACATGGAGACAAGTCTGCTGGAGGGCGATGTATTGAATCGGGATGCAATTTGTGTGTTCCATCGTCATTAGGAGGCCCTGAACGTTACAATTCACTATCAGTTTTTTGTCCGATTCGAAAATCTTTGAGTCACAGCAGGCCTGCCATAAGGTGCCCGAGGCAGCAATAGACCCATGGAGACAAGTCTGCTGGAGGACGATGCATTGAATCAGGACGCAATTTGAGTGATCCATCGTCATTAGGTGGCCCTGAACGTTACAATTCACTATCAATATTTCATCTTATTCTATAATCTAGACTCACAGCAGAACGGCCATAAGGTGCCCGAGGCAGCAATAGTCCCATGGAGTCAAGTCGGCTAGTGGACGATGTACTGAATCGGGACGCAATATGTGTGGTCCATCGTCATTAGGTGGCCCTCAATGTTACAAATCACTATCAGTTTTTCGTCCGATTCGAAAATCTTTGACTCACAGCAGAACGGCCATAAGGTGCCCGAGGCAGCAATCGACCCATGGAGACAAGTCTGCTGGAGGACGATGTATTGAATCGGGACGCAATTTGAGTGATCCATCGTCACTAGGAGGCCCTGAACGTTACAATTCACTATCAGTTTTTTGTCCCATTCGATAATCTAGACTCACAGCAGAACGGCCATAAGGTGCCCGAGGCAGCAATAGACCCATGGAGTGAAGTCGGCTGGAGGACGATGTATTGAATCGGGACGCAATTTGAGTGTTCCATCGTCATTAGGTGGCCCTGAACGTTACAATTCACTATCAGTTTTTCGTCCGATTCGAAAATCTTTGACTCACAGCAGAACGGCCATAAGGTGCCCGAGGCAGCAATCGACCCATGGAGACAAGTCTGCTGGAGGACGATGTATTGAATCGGGACGCAATTTGAGTGATCCATCGTCATTAGGTGGCCCTGAAAGTTACAATTCACTATCAGTTTTTCGTCCGATTCGAAAATCTTTGACTCACAGCAGAACGGCCATAAGGTGCCCGAGGCAGCAATAGACCCATGAAGTCAAGTCTGCTGGAGGACGATGTATTGAATCAGGACGCAATTTGAGTGATCCATCGTCATTAGGTGGCCCTGTACGCTACAATTCACTATCAGTTTTTCGTTCCATTCGATAATCTAGACTCACAGCAGAACGGCCATAAGGTGCCCGCGGCAGCAATAGACACATGGAGACAAGTCGGCTGGGCACGATGTATTGAATCGGGACGCAATTTGAGTGATCCATCGTCATTAGGTGGCCCTGAACGTTACAATTCACTATCAGTTTTTCGTACCATTCGATAATCTAGACTCACAGCAGAACGGCCATAAGGTGCCCGAGGCAGCAATAGACCCATGGAGACATGTCTGCTGGAGGACGATGTATTGAATCGGGACGCAATTTGAGTGATCCATCGTCATCAGGAGGCCCTGAACGATACAATTCACTATCAGTTTTTTGTCCCATTCGATAATCTAGACTCACAGCAGAACGGCCATAAGGTGCCCGAGGCAGCAATAGACCCATGGAGTCAAGTCGGCTGGAGGACGATGTATTGAATCGGGACGCAATTTGAGTGATCCATCGTCATTAGGTGGCCCTGAACGTTACAATTCACTATCAGTTTTTCGTCCGATTCGAAAATCTTTGACTCACAGCAGAACGGCCATAAGGTGCCCGAGGCAGCAATAGACGCATGGAGACAAGTCTGCTGGAGGACGATGTATTGAATCGGGACGCAATTTGAGTGTTCCATCGTCATTTGGAGGCCCTGAACGTTACAATTCACTATCAGTTTTTCGTCCGATTCGAAAATCTTTGAGTCACAGCAGGCCTGCCATAAGGTGCCCGAGGCATCAATAGACCCATGGAGACAAGTCTGCTGGAGGACGATGTATTGAATCGGGACGCAATTTGAGTGATCCATCGCCATTAGGTGGCCCTGAACGTTACAATTCACTATCAGTTTTTCATCCCATTCTATAATCTAGACTCACAGCAGAACGGCCATAAGGTGCCCGAGACAGCAATCGACCCATGGAGACAAGTCTGCTGGAGGACGATGTATTGAATCGGGACGCAATTTGAGTGATCCATCGTCATTAGGTGGCCCCGAAAGTTACAATTCATTATCAGTTTTTCGTCCGATTCGAAAATCTTTGACTCACAGCAGAACGGCCATAAGGTGCCCGAGGCAGCAATAGACCCATGAAGTCAAGTTTTCTGGAGGACGATGTATTGAATCGGGACGCAATTTGAGTGATCCATCGTCATTAGGAGGCCCTGAACGTTACAATTCACTATCAGTTTTTTGTCCGATTCGAAAATCTTTGAGTCACAGCAGGCCTGCCATAAGGTGCCCGAGGCAGCAATACACCCATGGAGACAAGTCTGCTGGAGGACGATGTATTGAATCAGGACGCAATTTGAGTGATCCATCGGCATTAGGTAGCCCTGAACGTTACAATTCACTATCAATTTTTCATCTTATTCTATAATCTAGACTCACAGCAGAACGGCCATAAGGTGCCCGAGGCAGCAATAGTCCCATGGAGTCAAGTCGGCTAGTGGACGATGTACTGAATCGGGACGCAATTTGTGTGGTCCATCGTCATTAGGTGGCCCCGAATGTTACAAATCACTATCAGTTTTTCGTCCGATTCGAAAATCTTTGACTCACAGCAGAACGGCCATAAGGTGCCCGAGGCAGCAATAGACCCATGAAGTCAAGTCTGCTGGAGGACGATGTATTGTATCAGGACGCAATTTGAGTGATCCATCGTCATTAGGTGGCCCTGAACGTTACAATTCACTAACAGTTTTTCGTCCCATTCGATAATCTAGACTCACAGCAGAACGGCCATAAGGTGCCCGAGGCAGCAATAGACCCATGAAGTCAAGTCTGCTGGAGGACGATGTATTGAATCAGGACGCAATTTGAGTGATCCATCGTCATTAGGTGGCCCTGAACGTTACAATTCACTATCAGTTTTTCGTCCCATTCGATAATCTAGACTCACAGCAGAACGGCCATAAGGTGCCCGAGGCAGCAATAGACCCATGGAGACAAGTCGGCTGGGGACGATGTATTGAATCGGGACGCAATTTGAGTGATCCATCGTCATTAGGTGGCCCTGAACGTTACAATTCACTATCAGTTTTTCGTCCCATTCGATAATCTAGATTCACAGCAGAACGGCCATAAGGTGCCCGAGGGAGCCATAGACCCATGGAGTCAACTCGGCTGGAGGACGATGTATTGAATCGGGACGCAATTTGAGTGATCCATCGTCATTAGGTGGCCCTGAAAGTTACAATTCACTATCAGTTTTTCGTCCGATTCGAAAATCTTTGAGTCACAGCTGAACGGCCATAAGGTGCCCGAGGCTGCAATAGACCCATGGAGACAGTCTGCTGGAGGACAATGTATTGAATCGGGACACAATTTGAGTGATCAATCGTCATTAGGTGGCCCTGAACGTTACAATTCACTATCAGTTTTTCGTCCGATTCGAAAATCTTTGAATCACAGCAGAACGGCCATAAGGTGCCAAGGCAGCAATAGACCCATGGAGACATGTCGGCTGGAGGACAATGTATTGAATCGGGACGCGATTTGAGTGATCCATCGTCATTAGGTGGCCCTGATCGATACAATTCACTATCAGTTTTTCGTCCGATTCGAAAATCTTTGACTCACAGCAGAACGGCCATAAGGTGCCCGAGGTAGCAATAGACCCATGGAGACAAGTCTGCTGGAGGACGATGTATTGAATTGGGACGCAATTTGAGTGTTCCATCGTCATTAGGAGGCCCTGAAAGTTACAATTCACTATCAGTTTTTCGTCCGATTCCAAAATCTTTGACTCACAGCAGAACGGCCATAAGGTGCCCGAGGCAGCAATAGACCCATGGAGACAAGTCGGCTGGTGGACGATGTATTGAATCGGGACGCAATTTGAGTGTTCCATCGTCATTAGGAGGCCCTGAACGTTACAATTCACTATCAGTTTTTCGTCCGATTCGAAAATCTTTGAGTCACAGCAGGCCTGCCATAAGGTGCCCGAGGCAGCAATAGACCCATGGAGACAAGTCTGCTGGAGGACGATGTATTGAATCGGGACGCAATTTGAGTGATCCATCGTCATTAGGTGGCCCTGAACGTTACAATTCACTATCAATTTTTCATCCCATTCGATAATCTAGAAACACAGCAGAACGGCCATTAGGTGCCCGAGGCAGCAATAGACCCATGAAGTCAAGTGGGCTGGAGGACGATGTATTGTATCGGGACACAATTTGAGTGATCCATCGTCATTAGGTGGCCCTGAACGTTACAATTCACTATCAGTTTTTCGTCCGATTCGAAAATCTTTGAGTCACAGCTGAACGGCCATAAGGTGCCCGAGGCTGCAATAGACCAATGGAGACAGTCTGCTGGAGGACAAAGTATTGAATCGGGATGCAATTTGAGTGTTCCATCGTCATTAGGTGGCCTTGAACGTTACAATTCACTATCAGTTTTTCGTCCGATTCGAAAATCTTTGACTCACAGCAGAAGGGCCATAAGGTGCCAAGGCAACAATAGACCCATGGAGACATGTCGGCTGGAGGACGATGTATTGAATCGGGACGCAATTTGAGTGATCCATCGTCATTAGGTGGCCCTGAACGTTACAATTCACTATCAGTTTTTCGTCCGATTCGAAAATCTTTGACTCACAGCAGAACGGCCATAAGGTGCCCGAGGCAGCAATAGACCCATGGAGACAAGTCTGCTGGAGGACGATGTATTGAATTGGGACGCAATTTGAGTGTTCCATCGTCATTAGGAGGCCCTGAAAGTTACAATTCACTATAAGTTTTTCGTCCGATTCGAAAATCTTTGACTCACAGCAGAACGGCCATAAGGTGCCCGAGGCAGCAATCGACCCATGGAGACAAGTCTGCTGGAGGACGATGTATTGAATCGGGACGCAATTTGTGTGGTCCATCGTCATTAGGTGGCCCTGAATGTTACAAATCACTATCAGTTTTTCGTCCGATTCGAAAATCTTTGACTCACAGCAGAACGGCCATAAGGTGCCCGAGGCAGCAATCGACCCATGGAGACAAGTCTGCTGGAGGACGATGTATTGAATCGGGACGCAATTTGAGTGATCCATCGTCATTAGGTGGCCCTGAGAGTTACAATTCACTATCAGTTATTCGTCCGATTCGAAAATCTTTGACTCACAGCAGAACGGCCATAAGGTGCCCGAGGCAGCAATAGACGCATGGAGACAAGTCTGCTGGAGGGCGATGTATTGAATCGGGACGCAATTTGTGTGTTCCATCGTCATTAGGAGGCCCTGAACGTTACAATTCACTATCAGTTTTTTGTCCGATTCGAAAATCTTTGAGTCACAGCAGGCCTGCCATAAGGTGCCCTAGGCAGCAATAGACCCATGGAGACAAGTCTGCTGGAGGACGATGCATTGAATCAGGACGCAATTTGAGTGATCCATCGTCATTAGGTGGCCCTGAACGTTACAATTCACTATCAATTTTTCATCTTATTCTATAATCTAGACTCACAGCAGAACGGCCATAAGGTGCCCGAGGCAGCAATAGTCCCATGGAGTCAAGTCGGCTAGTGGACGATGTACTGAATCGGGACGCAATATGTGTGGTCCATCGTCATTAGGTGGCCCTCAATGTTACAAATCACTATCAGTTATTCGTCCGATTCGAAAATCTTTGACTCACAGCAGAACGGCCATAAGGTGCCCGAGGCAGCAATCGACCCAAGGAGACAAGTCTGCTGGAGGACGATGTATTGAATCGGGACGCAATTTGAGTGATCCATCGTCACTAGGAGGCCCTGAACGTTACAATTCACTATCAGTTTTTCATCCCATTCTATAATCTAGACTCACAGCAGAACGGCCATAAGGTGCCCGAGACAGCAATCGACCCATGGAGACAAGTCTGCTGGAGGACGATGTATTGAATCGGGACGCAATTTGAGTGATCCATCGTCATTAGGTGGCCCCGAAAGTTACAATTCATTATCAGTTTTTCGTCCGATTCGAAAATCTTTGACTCACAGCAGAACGGCCATAAGGTGCCCGAGGCAGCAATAGACCCATGAAGTCAAGTTTTCTGGAGGACGATGTATTGAATCGGGACGCAATTTGAGTGATCCATCGTCATTAGGAGGCCCTGAACGTTACAATTCACTATCAGTTTTTTGTCCGATTCGAAAATCTTTGAGTCACAGCAGGCCTGCCATAAGGTGCCCGAGGCAGCAATACACCCATGGAGACAAGTCTGCTGGAGGACGATGTATTGAATCAGGACGCAATTTGAGTGATCCATCGGCATTAGGTAGCCCTGAACGTTACAATTCACTATCAATTTTTCATCTTATTCTATAATCTAGACTCACAGCAGAACGGCCATAAGGTGCCCGAGGCAGCAATAGTCCCATGGAGTCAAGTCGGCTAGTGGACGATGTACTGAATCGGGACGCAATTTGTGTGGTCCATCGTCATTAGGTGGCCCCGAATGTTACAAATCACTATCAGTTTTTCGTCCGATTCGAAAATCTTTGACTCACAGCAGAACGGCCATAAGGTGCCCGAGGCAGCAATAGACCCATGAAGTCAAGTCTGCTGGAGGACGATGTATTGTATCAGGACGCAATTTGAGTGATCCATCGTCATTAGGTGGCCCTGAACGTTACAATTCACTAACAGTTTTTCGTCCCATTCGATAATCTAGACTCACAGCAGAACGGCCATAAGGTGCCCGAGGCAGCAATAGACCCATGAAGTCAAGTCTGCTGGAGGACGATGTATTGAATCAGGACGCAATTTGAGTGATCCATCGTCATTAGGTGGCCCTGAACGTTACAATTCACTATCAGTTTTTCGTCCCATTCGATAATCTAGACTCACAGCAGAACGGCCATAAGGTGCCCGAGGCAGCAATAGACCCATGGAGACAAGTCGGCTGGGGACGATGTATTGAATCGGGACGCAATTTGAGTGATCCATCGTCATTAGGTGGCCCTGAACGTTACAATTCACTATCAGTTTTTCGTCCCATTCGATAATCTAGATTCACAGCAGAACGGCCATAAGGTGCCCGAGGGAGCCATAGACCCATGGAGTCAACTCGGCTGGAGGACGATGTATTGAATCGGGACGCAATTTGAGTGATCCATCGTCATTAGGTGGCCCTGAAAGTTACAATTCACTATCAGTTTTTCGTCCGATTCGAAAATCTTTGAGTCACAGCTGAACGGCCATAAGGTGCCCGAGGCTGCAATAGACCCATGGAGACAGTCTGCTGGAGGACAATGTATTGAATCGGGACACAATTTGAGTGATCAATCGTCATTAGGTGGCCCTGAACGTTACAATTCACTATCAGTTTTTCGTCCGATTCGAAAATCTTTGAATCACAGCAGAACGGCCATAAGGTGCCAAGGCAGCAATAGACCCATGGAGACATGTCGGCTGGAGGACAATGTATTGAATCGGGACGCGATTTGAGTGATCCATCGTCATTAGGTGGCCCTGATCGATACAATTCACTATCAGTTTTTCGTCCGATTCGAAAATCTTTGACTCACAGCAGAACGGCCATAAGGTGCCCGAGGTAGCAATAGACCCATGGAGACAAGTCTGCTGGAGGACGATGTATTGAATTGGGACGCAATTTGAGTGTTCCATCGTCATTAGGAGGCCCTGAAAGTTACAATTCACTATCAGTTTTTCGTCCGATTCCAAAATCTTTGACTCACAGCAGAACGGCCATAAGGTGCCCGAGGCAGCAATAGACCCATGGAGACAAGTCGGCTGGTGGACGATGTATTGAATCGGGACGCAATTTGAGTGTTCCATCGTCATTAGGAGGCCCTGAACGTTACAATTCACTATCAGTTTTTCGTCCGATTCGAAAATCTTTGAGTCACAGCAGGCCTGCCATAAGGTGCCCGAGGCAGCAATAGACCCATGGAGACAAGTCTGCTGGAGGACGATGTATTGAATCGGGACGCAATTTGAGTGATCCATCGTCATTAGGTGGCCCTGAACGTTACAATTCACTATCAATTTTTCATCCCATTCGATAATCTAGAAACACAGCAGAACGGCCATTAGGTGCCCGAGGCAGCAATAGACCCATGAAGTCAAGTGGGCTGGAGGACGATGTATTGTATCGGGACACAATTTGAGTGATCCATCGTCATTAGGTGGCCCTGAACGTTACAATTCACTATCAGTTTTTCGTCCGATTCGAAAATCTTTGAGTCACAGCTGAACGGCCATAAGGTGCCCGAGGCTGCAATAGACCAATGGAGACAGTCTGCTGGAGGACAAAGTATTGAATCGGGATGCAATTTGAGTGTTCCATCGTCATTAGGTGGCCTTGAACGTTACAATTCACTATCAGTTTTTCGTCCGATTCGAAAATCTTTGACTCACAGCAGAAGGGCCATAAGGTGCCAAGGCAACAATAGACCCATGGAGACATGTCGGCTGGAGGACGATGTATTGAATCGGGACGCAATTTGAGTGATCCATCGTCATTAGGTGGCCCTGAACGTTACAATTCACTATCAGTTTTTCGTCCGATTCGAAAATCTTTGACTCACAGCAGAACGGCCATAAGGTGCCCGAGGCAGCAATAGACCCATGGAGACAAGTCTGCTGGAGGACGATGTATTGAATTGGGACGCAATTTGAGTGTTCCATCGTCATTAGGAGGCCCTGAAAGTTACAATTCACTATAAGTTTTTCGTCCGATTCGAAAATCTTTGACTCACAGCAGAACGGCCATAAGGTGCCCGAGGCAGCAATCGACCCATGGAGACAAGTCTGCTGGAGGACGATGTATTGAATCGGGACGCAATTTGTGTGGTCCATCGTCATTAGGTGGCCCTGAATGTTACAAATCACTATCAGTTTTTCGTCCGATTCGAAAATCTTTGACTCACAGCAGAACGGCCATAAGGTGCCCGAGGCAGCAATCGACCCATGGAGACAAGTCTGCTGGAGGACGATGTATTGAATCGGGACGCAATTTGAGTGATCCATCGTCATTAGGTGGCCCTGAGAGTTACAATTCACTATCAGTTATTCGTCCGATTCGAAAATCTTTGACTCACAGCAGAACGGCCATAAGGTGCCCGAGGCAGCAATAGACGCATGGAGACAAGTCTGCTGGAGGGCGATGTATTGAATCGGGACGCAATTTGTGTGTTCCATCGTCATTAGGAGGCCCTGAACGTTACAATTCACTATCAGTTTTTTGTCCGATTCGAAAATCTTTGAGTCACAGCAGGCCTGCCATAAGGTGCCCTAGGCAGCAATAGACCCATGGAGACAAGTCTGCTGGAGGACGATGCATTGAATCAGGACGCAATTTGAGTGATCCATCGTCATTAGGTGGCCCTGAACGTTACAATTCACTATCAATTTTTCATCTTATTCTATAATCTAGACTCACAGCAGAACGGCCATAAGGTGCCCGAGGCAGCAATAGTCCCATGGAGTCAAGTCGGCTAGTGGACGATGTACTGAATCGGGACGCAATATGTGTGGTCCATCGTCATTAGGTGGCCCTCAATGTTACAAATCACTATCAGTTATTCGTCCGATTCGAAAATCTTTGACTCACAGCAGAACGGCCATAAGGTGCCCGAGGCAGCAATCGACCCAAGGAGACAAGTCTGCTGGAGGACGATGTATTGAATCGGGACGCAATTTGAGTGATCCATCGTCACTAGGAGGCCCTGAACGTTACAATTCACTATCAGTTTTTTGTCCCATTCGATAATCTAGACTCACAGCAGAACGGCCATAAGGTGCCCGAGGCAGCAATAGACCCATGGAGTCAAGTCGGCTGGAGGACGATGTATTGAATCGGGACGCAATTTGAGTGTTCCATCGTCATTAGGTGGCCCTGAACGTTACAATTCACTATCAGTTTTTCGTCCGATTCGAAAATCTTTGACTCACAGCAGAACGGCCATAAGGTGCCCGAGGCAGCAATCGACCCATGGAGACAAGTCTGCTGGAGGACGATGTATTGAATCGGGACGCAATTTGAGTGATCCATCGTCATTAGGTGGCCCTGAAAGCTACAATTCACTATCAGTTTTTCGTCCGATTCGAAAATCTTTGACTCACAGCAGAACGGCCATAAGGTGCCCGAGGCAGCAATAGACCCATGAAGTCAAGTCTGCTGGAGGACGATGTATTGAATCAGGACGCAATTTTAGTGATCCATCGTCATTAGGTGGCCCTGAACGCTACAATTCACTATCAGTTTTTCGTTACATTCGATAATCTAGACTCACAGCAGAACGGCCATAAGGTGCCCGCGGCAGCAATAGACACATGGAGACAAGTCGGCTGGGCACGATGTATTGAATCGGGACGCAATTTGAGTGATCCATCGTCATTAGGTGGCCCTGAACGTTACAATTCACTATCAGTTTTTCGTCCCATTCGATAATCTAGATTCACAGCAGAACGGCCATAAGGTGCCCGAGGCAGCAATAGACCCATGGAGTCAACTCGGCTGGAGGACGATGTATTGAATCGGGACGTAATTTGCGTGGTCCATCGTCATTGGGTTGCCCTGAATGTTACAATTCACTATCAGTTTTTCGTCCGATTCGAAAATCTTTGACTCACAGCAGAACGGTCATTAGGTGCCCGAGGCAGCAATCGACCCATGGAGACAAGTCTGCTGGAGGACGATGTATTGAATCGGGACGCAATTTGAGTGATCCATCGTCATTAGGAGGCCCTGAACGTTACAATTCACTATCAGTTTTTCGTCCCATTCGATAATCTAGACTCACAGCAGAACGGCCATAAGGTGCCCGAGGCAGCAATAGACCCATGGAGTCAAGTCGGCTGGAGGACGATGTATTGATTCGGGACGCAATTTGAGTGATCCATCGTCATTAGGAGGCCCTGAGCGTTACAATTCACTATCAGTTTTTCGTCCGATTCGATAATCTAGACTCACAGCAGAACGGCCATAAGGTGCCCGAGGCAGCAATAGACCCATGGAGTCAAGTCGGCTGGAGGACGATGTATTGAATCGGGACGCAATTTGAGAGATCCATCGTCATTAGGTGGCCCTGAACGTTACAATTCACTATCAGTTTTTCGTACCATTCGATAATCTAGACTCACAGCAGAACGGCCATAAGGTGCCCGAGGCAGCAATAGACCCATGGAGACATGTCTGCTGGAGGACGATGTATTGAATCGGGACGCAATTTGAGTGATCCATCGTCATCAGGAGGCCCTGAACGTTACAATTCACTATCAGTTTTTTGTCCCATTCGAGAATCTAGACTCACAGCAGAACGGCCATAAGGTGCCCGAGGCAGCAATAGACCCATGGAGTCAAGTCGGCTGGAGGACGATGTATTGAATCGGGACGCAATTTGAGTGATCCATCGTCATTAGGTGGCCCTGAACGTTACAATTCACTATCAGTTTTTCGTCCGATTCGAAAATCTTTGACTCACAGCAGAACGGCCATAAGGTGCCCGAGGCAGCAATAGACGCATGGAGACAAATCTGCTGGAGGACGATGTATTGAATCGGGACGCAATTTGAGTGTTCCATCGTCATTTGGAGGCCCTGAACGTTACAATTCACTATCAGTTTTTCGTCCGATTCGAAAATCTTTGAGTCACAGCAGGCCTGCCATAAGGTGCCCGAGGCATCAATAGACCCATGGAGACAAGTCTGCTGGAGGACGATGTATTGAATCGGGACGCAATTTGAGTGATCCATCGCCATTAGGTGGCCCTGAACGTTACAATCCACTATCAGTTTTTCATCCCATTCTGTAATCTAGACTCACAGCAGAACGGCCATAAGGTGCCCGAGACAGCAATCGACCCATGGAGACAAGTCTGCTGGAGGACGATGTATTGAATCGGGACGCAATTTGAGTGATCCATCGTCATTAGGTGGCCCCGAAAGTTACAATTCATTATCAGTTTTTCGTCCGATTCGAAAATCTTTGACTCACAGCAGAACGGCCATAAGGTGCCCGAGGCAGCAATAGACCCATGAAGTCAAGTCTGCTGGAGGACGATGTATTGAATCGGGACGCAATTTGAGTGATCCATCGTCATTAGGAGGCCCTGAACGTTACAATTCACTATCAGTTTTTTTTCCCATTCGATAATCTAGACTCACAGCAGAACGGCCATAAGGTGCCCGAGGCAGCAATAGACCCATGGAGTCAAGTCGGCTGGAGGACGATGTATTGAATCGGGACGCAATTTGAGTGATCCATCGTCATTAGGTGGCCCTGAACGTTACAATTCACTATCAGTTTTTTGTCCCATTCGATAAGCTAGACTCACAGCAGAACGGCCATAAGGTGCCCGAGGCAGCAATAGACCCATGGAGTCAAGTCGGCTGGAGGACGATGTATTGAATCGGGACGCAATTTGAGTGATCCATCGTCATTAGGTGGCCCTGAACGTTACAATTCACTATCAGTTTTTCGTCCGATTCGAAAATCTTTGACTCACAGCAAAAAGGCCATAAGGTACCCGAGGCAGCAATAGACCCATGAAGTCAAGTCTGCTGGAGGACGATGTATTGAATCGGGACGCAATTTTAGTGTTCCATCGTCATTAGGAGGCCCTGAACGTTACAATTCACTATCAGTTTTTCGTCCGATTCGAAAATCTAGACTCACAGCAGAACGGCCATAAGGTGCCCGAGGCAGCAATAGACCCATGGAGACATGTCTGCTGGAGGACGATGTATTGAATCGGGACGCAATTTGAGTGATCCATCGTCATCAGGAGGCCCTGAACGTTACAATTCACTATCAGTTTTTTGTCCCATTCGATAATCTAGACTCACAGCAGAACGGCCATAAGGTGCCCGAGGCAGCAATAGACCCATGGAGTCAAGTCGGCTGGAGGACGATGTATTGAATCGGGACGCAATTTGAGTGATCCATCGTCATTAGGTGGCCCTGAACGTTACAATTCACTATCAGTTTTTCGTCCGATTCGAAAATATTTGACTCACAGCAGAACGGCCATAAGGTGCCCGAGGCAGCAATAGACGCATGGAGACAAGTCTGCTGGAGGACGATGTATTGAATAGGGACGCAATTTGAGTGTTCCATCGTCATTTGGAGGCCCTGAACGTTACAATTCACTATCAGTTTTTCGTCCGATTCGAAAATCTTTGAGTCACAGCAGGCCTGCCATAAGGTGCCCGAGGCATCAATAGACCCATGGAGACAAGTCTGCTGGAGGACGATGTATTGAATCGGGACGCAATTTGAGTGATCCATCGCCATTAGGTGGCCCTGAACGATACAATCCACTATCAGTTTTTCATCCCATTCTGTAATCTAGACTCACAGCAGAACGGCCATAAGGTGCCCGAGACAGCAATCGACCCATGGAGACAAGTCTGCTGGAGGACGATGTATTGAATCGGGACGCAATTTGAGTGATCCATCGTCATTAGGTGGCCCCGAAAGTTACAATTCATTATCAGTTTTTCGTCCGATTCGAAAATCTTTGACTCACAGCAGAACGGCCATAAGGTGCCCGAGGCAGCAATAGACCCATGAAGTCAAGTCTGCTGGAGGACGATGTATTGAATCGGGACGCAATTTGAGTGATCCATCGTCATTAGGAGGCCCTGAACGTTACAATTCACTATCAGTTTTTTTTTCCCATTCGATAATCTAGACTCACAGCAGAACGGCCATAAGGTGCCCGAGGCAGCAATAGACCCATGGAGTCAAGTCGGCTGGAGGACGATGTATTGAATCGGGACGCAATTTGAGTGATCCATCGTCATTAGGTGGCCCTGAACGTTACAATTCACTATCAGTTTTTTGTCCCATTCGATAAGCTAGACTCACAGCAGAACGGCCATAAGGTGCCCGAGGCAGCAATAGACCCATGGAGTCAAGTCGGCTGGAGGACGATGTATTGAATCGGGACGCAATTTGAGTGATCCATCGTCATTAGGTGGCCCTGAACGTTACAATTCACTATCAGTTTTTCGTCCGATTCGAAAATCTTTGACTCACAGCAGAAAGGCCATAAGGTACCCGAGGCAGCAATAGACCCATGAAGTCAAGTCTGCTGGAGGACGATGTATTGAATCGGGACGCAATTTGAGTGTTCCATCGTCATTAGGAGGCCCTGAACGTTACAATTCACTATCAGTTTTTCGTCCGATTCGAAAATCTTTGAGTCACAGCTGAACGGCCATAAGGAGCCCGAGGCTGCAATAGACCCATTGAGACAGTCTGCTGGAGGACAATGTATTGAATCGGGACGCAATTTGAGTGATCAATCGTCATTAGGTGGCCCTGAACGTTACAATTCACTATCAGTTTTTCGTCCGATTCGAAAATCTTTGACTCACAGCAGAACGGCCATAAGGTGCCAAGGCAGCAATAGACCCATGGAGACATGTCGGCTGGAGGACGATGTATTGAATCGGGACGCGATTTGAGTGATCCATCGTCATTAGGTGGCACTGATCGTTACAATTCACTATCAGTTTTTCGTCCGATTCGAAAATCTTTGACTCACAGCAGAACGGCCATAATGTGCCCGAGGTAGCAATAGACCCATGGAGACAAGTCTGCTGGAGGACGATGTATTGAATCGGGACGCAATTTGAGTGATCCATCGTCATTAGGTGGCCCCGAAAGTTACAATTCATTATCAGTTTTTCGTCCGATTCGAAAATCTTTGACTCACAGCAGAACGGCCATAAGGTGCCCGAGGCAGCAATAGACCCATGAAGTCAAGTCTGCTGGAGGACGATGTATTGAATCGGGACGCAATTTGAGTGATCCATCGTCATTAGGAGGCCCTGAACGTTACAATTCACTATCAGTTTTTTTTCCCATTCGATAATCTAGACTCACAGCAGAACGGCCATAAGGTGCCCGAGGCAGCAATAGACCCATGGAGTCAAGTCGGCTGGAGGACGTTGTATTGAATCGGGACGCAATTTGAGTGATCCATCGTCATTAGGTGGCTCTGAACGTTACAATTCACTATCAGTTTTTTGTCCCATTCGATAAGCTAGACTCGCAGCAGAACGGCCATAAGGTGCCCGAGGCAGCAATAGACCCATGGAGTCAAGTCGGCTGGAGGACGATGTATTGAATCGGGACGCAATTTGAGTGATCCATCGTCATTAGGTGGCCCTGAACGTTACAATTCACTATCAGTTTTTCGTCCGATTCGAAAATCTTTGACTCACAGCAGAACGGCCATAAGGTGCCCGAGGCAGCAATAGACCCATGAAGTCAAGTCTGCTGGAGGACGATGTATTGAATCGGGACGCAATTTTAGTGTTCCATCGTCATTAGGAGGCCCTGAACGTTACAATTCACTATCAGTTTTTCGTCCGATTCGAAAATCTTTGACTCACAGCAGAACGGCCATAAGGTGCCCGAGGCAGCAATAGACCCATGGAGACAAGTCAGCTGGTGGACGATGTATTGAATCGGGACGCAATTTGAGTGTTCCATCGTCATTAGGAGGCCCTGAACGTTACTATTCACTATCAGTTTTTCGTCCGATTCGAAAATCTTTGAGTCACAGCTGAACGGCCATAAGGAGCCCGAGGCTGCAATAGACCCATTGAGACAGTCTGCTGGAGGACAATGTATTGAATCGGGACGCAATTTGAGTGATCAATCGTCATTAGGTGGCCCTGAACGTTACAATTCACTATCAGTTTTTCGTCCGATTCGAAAATCTTTGACTCACAGCAGAACGGCCATAAGGTGCCAAGGCAGCAATAGACCCATGGAGACATGTCGGCTGGAGGACGATGTATTGAATCGGGACACGATTTGAGTGATCCATCGTCATTAGGTGGCCCTGATCGTTACAATTCACTATCAGTTTCTCGTCCGATTCGAAAATCTTTGACTCACAGCAGAACGGCCATAAGGTGCCCGAGGTAGCAATAGACCCATGGAGACAAGTCTGCTGGAGGACGATGTATTGAATTGGGACGCAATTTGAGTGTTCCATCGTCATTAGGAGGCCCTGAAAGTTACAATTCACTATCAGTTTTTCGTCCGATTCCAAAATCTTTGACTCACAGCAGAACGGCCATAAGGTGCCCGAGGCAGCAATAGACCCATGGAGACAAGTCGGCTGGTGGACGATGTATTGAATCGGGACGCAATTTGAGTGTTCCATCGTCATTAGGAGGCCCTGAAAGTTACAATTCACTATCAGTTTTTCGTCCGATTCGAAAATCTAGATTCACAGCAGAACGGCCATTAGGTGCCCGAGGCAGCAATAGACCCATGGAGTCAAGTGGGCTGGAGGACGATGTATTGTATCGGGACACAATTTGAGTGATCCATCGTCATTAGGTGGCCCTGAACGTTACAATTCACTATCAGTTTTTCGTCCCATTCGATAATCTAGACTCACAGCAGAACGGCCATAAGGTGCCCGAGGCAGCAATAGACCCATGAAGTCAAGTCTGCTGGAGGACGATGTATTGAATCGGGACGCAATTTTAGTGTTCCATCGTCATTAGGAGGCCCTGACCGTTACAATTCACTATCAGTTTTTCGTCCGATTCGAAAATCTTTGAGTCACAGCTGAACGGCCATAAGGTGCCCGAGGCTGCAATAGACCCATGGAGACAATGTATTGAATCGGGACGCAATTTGAGTGATCCATCGTCATTAGGTGGCCTTGAACGTTACTATTCACTATCAGTTTTTCGTCCGATTCGAAAATCTTTGACTCACAGCAGAACGGCCATAAGGTGCCAAGGCAACAATAGACACATGGAGACATGTCGGCTGGAGGACGATGTATTGAATCGGGACGCAATTTGAGTGATCCATCGTCATTAGGTGGCCCTGAACGTTACAATTCACTATCAGTTTTTCGTCCGATTCGAAAATCTTTGACTCACAGCAGAATGGCCATAAGGTGCCCGAGGCAGCAATAGACCCATGGAGACAAGTCTGCTGGAGGACGATGTATTGAATTGGGACGCAATTTGAGTGTTCCATCGTCATTAGGAGGCCCTGAATTCACTATCAGTTTTTCGTCCGATTCGAAAATCTTTGACTCACAGCAGAACGGCCATAAGGTGCCCGAGGCAGCAATCGACCCATGGAGACAAGTCTGCTGGAGGACGATGTATTGAATCGGGACGCAATTTGCGTGATCCATCGTCATTAGGTGGCCCTGAGAGTTACAATTCACTATCAGTTATTCGTCCGATTCGAAAATCTTTGACTCACAGCAGAACGGCCATAAGGTGCCCGAGGCAGCAATAGACGCATGGAGTCAAGTCTGCTGGAGGACGATGTATTGAATCGGGACGCAATTTGAGTGTTCCATCGTCATTAGGAGGCCCTGAACGTTACAATTCACTATCAGTTTTTCGTCCGATTCGAAAATCTTTGAGTCACAGCAGGCCTGCCATAAGGTGCCCGAGGCAGCAATAGACCCATGGAGACAAGTCTGCTGGAGGACGATGTATTGAATCAGGACGCAATTTGAGTGATCCATCGTCATTAGGTGGCCCTGAACGTTACAATTCACTATCAATTTTTCATCTTATTCTATAATCTAGACTCACAGCAGAACGGCCATAAGGTGCCCGAGGCAGCAATAGTCCCATGGAGTCAAGTCGGCTAGTGGACGATGTACTGAATCGGGACGCAATTTGTGTGGTCCATCGTCATTAGGTGGCCCTGAATGTTACAAATCACTATCAGTTTTTTGTCCCATTCGATAATCTAGACTCACAGCAGAACGGCCATAAGGGGCCCGAGGCAGCAATAGACCCATGGAGTCAAGTCGGCTGGAGGACGATGTATTGAATCGGGACGCAATTTGAGTGATCCATCGTCATTAGGTGGCCCTGAACGTTACAATTCACTATCAGTTTTTCGTCCCATTCGATAATCTAGATTCACAGCAGAACGGCCATAAGGTGCCCGAGGGAGCCATAGACCCATGGAGTCAACTCGGCTGGAGGACGATGTATTGAATCGGGACGCAATTTGAGTGATCCATCGTCATTAGGAGGCCCTGAACGTTACATTTCACTATCAGTTTTTTTTCCCATTCGATAATCTAGACTCACAGCAGAACGGCCATAAGGTGCCCGAGGCAGCAATAGACCCATGGAGTCAAGTCGGCTGGAGGACGATGTATTGAATCGGGACGCCATTTGAGTGATCCATCGTCATTAGGTGGCCCTGAACGTTACAATTCACTATCAGTTTTTCGTCGGTTTCGAAAATCTTTGACTCACAGCAGAACGGCCATAAGGTGCCCGAGGCAGCAATAGACCCATGAAGTCAAGTCTGCTGGAGGACGATGTAATGAATCGGGACGCAATTTTAGTGATCCATCGTCATTAGGAGGCCCTGAACGTTACAATTCACTATCAGTTTTTTTTCCCATTCGATAATCTAGACTCACAGCAGAACGGCCATAAGGTGCCCGAGGCAGCAATAGACCCATGGAGTCAAGTCGGCTGGAGGACGATGTATTGAATCGGGACGCAATTTGAGTGATCCATCGTCATTAGGTGGCCCTGAACGTTACAATTCACTATCAGTTTTTCATCCCATTCGATAATCTAGATTCACAGCAGAACGGCCATTAGGTGCCCGAGGCAGCAATAGACCCATGGAGTCAAGTCGGCTGGTGGACGATGTATTGAATCGGGACGCAATTTGAGTGTTCCATCGTCATTAGGAGGCCCTGAACGTTACAATTCACTATCAGTTTTTCGTCCGATTCGAAAATCTTTGAGTCACAGCAGGCCTGCCATAAGGTGCCCGAGGCAGCAATAGACCCATGGAGTCAAGTCGGCTGGAGGACGATGTATTGAATCGGGACGCCATTTGAGTGATCCATCGTCATTAGGTGGCCCTGAAAGTTACAATTCACTATCAGTTTTTCGTCCGATTCGAAAATCTTTGACTCACAGCAGAACGGCCATAAGGTGCCCGAGGCAGCAATAGACCCATGAAGTCAAGTCTGCTGGAGGACGATGTATTGAATCGGGACGCAATTTTAGTGTTCCATCGTCATTAGGAGGCCCTGAACGTTACAATTCACTATCAGTTTCTCGTCCGATTCGAAAATCTTTGAGTCACAGCTGAACGGCCATAAGGTGCCCGAGGCTGCAATAGACCCATGGAGACAGTCTGCTGGAGGACAATGTATTGAATCGGGACGCAATTTGAGTGATCCATCGTCATTAGGTGGCCTTGAACGTTACAATTCACTATCAGTTTTTCGTCCGATTCGAAAATCTTTGAGTCACAGCTGAACGGCCATAAGGAGCCCGAGGCTGCAATAGACCCATTGAGACAGTCTGCTGGAGGACAATGTATTGAATCGGGACGCAATTTGAGTGATCAATCGTCATTAGGTGGCCCTGAACGTTACAATTCACTATCAGTTTTTCGTCCGATTCGAAAATCTTTGACTCACAGCAGAACGGCCATAAGGTGCCAAGGCAGCAATAGACCCATGGAGACAAGTCTGCTGGAGGACGATGTATTGAATTGGGACGCAATTTGAGTGTTCCATCGTCATTAGGAGGCCCTGAATGTTACAATTCACTATCAGTTTTTTTTCCCATTCGATAATCTAGACTCACAGCAGAACGGCCATAAGGTGCCCGAGGCAGCAATAGACCCATGGAGTCAAGTCGGCTGGAGGACGTTGTATTGAATCGGGACGCAATTTGAGTGATCCATCGTCATTAGGTGGCTCTGAACGTTACAATTCACTATCAGTTTTTTGTCCCATTCGATAAGCTAGACTCGCAGCAGAACGGCCATAAGGTGCCCGAGGCAGCAATAGACCCATGGAGTCAAGTCGGCTGGAGGACGATGTATTGAATCGGGACGCAATTTGAGTGATCCATCGTCATTAGGTGGCCCTGAACGTTACAATTCACTATCAGTTTTTCGTCCGATTCGAAAATCTTTGACTCACAGCAGAACGGCCATAAGGTGCCCGAGGCAGCAATAGACCCATGAAGTCAAGTCTGCTGGAGGACGATGTATTGAATCGGGACGCAATTTTAGTGTTCCATCGTCATTAGGAGGCCCTGAACGTTACAATTCACTATCAGTTTTTCGTCCGATTCGAAAATCTTTGACTCACAGCAGAACGGCCATAAGGTGCCCGAGGCAGCAATAGACCCATGGAGACAAGTCAGCTGGTGGACGATGTATTGAATCGGGACGCAATTTGAGTGTTCCATCGTCATTAGGAGGCCCTGAACGTTACTATTCACTATCAGTTTTTCGTCCGATTCGAAAATCTTTGAGTCACAGCTGAACGGCCATAAGGAGCCCGAGGCTGCAATAGACCCATTGAGACAGTCTGCTGGAGGACAATGTATTGAATCGGGACGCAATTTGAGTGATCAATCGTCATTAGGTGGCCCTGAACGTTACAATTCACTATCAGTTTTTCGTCCGATTCGAAAATCTTTGAGTCACAGCAGGCCTGCCATAAGGTGCCCGAGGCAGCAATAGACCCATGGAGACAAGTCTGCTGGAGGACGATGTATTGAATCGGGACGCAATTTGAGTGATCCATCGTCATTAGGTGGCCCTGAACGTTACAATTCACTATCAGTTTTTCATCCCATTCGATAATCTAGATTCACAGCAGAACGGCCATTAGGTGCCCGAGGCAGCAATAGACCCATGGAGTCAAGTGGGCTGGAGGACGATGTATTGTATCGGGACACAATTTGAGTGATCCATCGTCATTAGGAGGCCCTGAACGTTACAATTCACTATCAGTTTTTCGTCCCATTCGATAATCTAGACTCACAGCAGAACGGCCATAAGGTGCCCGAGGCAGCAATAGACCCATGAAGTCAAGTCTGCTGGAGGACGATGTATTGAATCGGGACGCAATTTTAGTGTTCCATCGTCATTAGGAGGCCCTGACCGTTACAATTCACTATCAGTTTTTCGTCCGATTCGAAAATCTTTGAGTCACAGCTGAACGGCCATAAGGTGCCCGAGGCTGCAATAGACCCATGGAGACAATGTATTGAATCGGGACGCAATTTGAGTGATCCACCGTCATTAGGTGGCCTTGAACGTTACAATTCACTATCAGTTTTTCGTCCGATTCGAAAATCTTTGACTCACAGCAGAACGGCCATAAGGTGCCAAGGCAACAATAGACCCATGGAGACATGTCGGCTGGAGGACGATGTATTGAATCGGGACGCAATTTGAGTGATCCATCGTCATTAGGTGGCCCTGAACGTTACAATTCACTATCAGTTTTTCGTCCGATTCGAAAATCTTTGACTCACAGCAGAATGGCCATAAGGTGCCCGAGGCAGCAATAGACCCATGGAGACAAGTCTGCTGGAGGACGATGTATTGAATTGGGACGCAATTTGAGTGTTCCATCGTCATTAGGAGGCCCTGAAAGTTACAATTCACTATCAGTTTTTCGTCCGATTCGAAAATCTTTGACTCACAGCAGAACGGCCATAAGGTGCCCGAGGCAGCAATCGACCCATGGAGACAAGTCTGCTGGAGGACGATGTATTGAATCGGGACGCAATTTGCGTGATCCATCGTCATTAGGTGGCCCTGAGAGTTACAATTCACTATCAGTTATTCGTCCGATTCGAAAATCTATGACTCACAGCAGAACGGCCATAAGGTGCCCGAGGCAGCAATAGACGCATGGAGACAAGTCTTCTGGAGGACGATGTATTGAATCGGGACGCAATTTGAGTGTTCCATCGTCATTAGGAGGCCCTGAACGTTACAATTCACTATCAGTTTTTCGTCCGATTCGAAAATCTTTGAGTCACAGCAGGCCTGCCATAAGGTGCCCGAGGCAGCAATAGACCCATGGAGTCAAGTCGGCTGGAGGACGATGTATTGAATCGGGACGCAATTTGAGTGACCCATCGTCATTAGGTGGCCCTGAACGTTACAATTCACTATCAGTTTTTTGTCCCATTCGATAAGCTAGACTCACAGCAGAACGGCCATAAGGTGCCCGAGGCAGCAATAGACCCATGGAGTCAAGTCGGCTGGAGGACGATGTATTGAATCGGGACGCAATTTGAGTGATCCATCGTCATTAGGTGGCCCTGAACGTTACAATTCACTATCAGTTTTTCGTCCGATTCGAAAATCTTTGACTCACAGCAGAAAGGCCATAAGGTACCCGAGGCAGCAATAGACCCATGAAGTCAAGTCTGCTGGAGGACGATGTATTGAATCGGGACGCAATTTTAGTGTTCCATCGTCATTAGGAGGCCCTGAACGTTACAATTCACTATCAGTTTTTCGTCCGATTCGAAAATCTGTGACTCACAGCAGAACGGCCATAAGGTGCCCGAGGCAGCAATAGACCCATGGAGACAAGTCGGCTGGTGGACGATGTATTGAATCGGGACGCAATTTGAGTGTTCCATCGTCATTAGGAGGCCCTGAACGTTACAATTCACTATCAGTTTTTCGTCCGATTCGAAAATCTTTGAGTCACAGCTGAACGGCCATAAGGAGCCCGAGGCTGCAATAGACCCATTGAGACAGTCTGCTGGAGGACAATGTATTGAATCGGGACGCAATTTGAGTGATCAATCGTCATTAGGTGGCCCTGAACGTTACAATTCACTATCAGTTTTTCGTCCGATTCGAAAATCTTTGACTCACAGCAGAACGGCCATAAGGTGCCAAGGCAGCAATAGACCCATGGAGACATGTCGGCTGGAGGACGATGTATTGAATCGGGACGCGATTTGAGTGATCCATCGTCATTAGGTGGCACTGATCGTTACAATTCACTATCAGTTTTTCGTCCGATTCGAAAATCTTTGACTCACAGCAGAACGGCCATAATGTGCCCGAGGTAGCAATAGACCCATGGAGACAAGTCTGCTGGAGGACGATGTATTGAATTGGGACGCAATTTGAGTGTTCCATCGTCATTAGGAGGCCCTGAAAGTTACAATTCACTATCAGTTTTTCGTCCGATTCGAAAATCTTTGACTCACAGCAGAACGGCCATAAGGTGCCCGAGGCAGCAATCGACCCATGGAGACAAGTCTGCTGGAGGACGATGTATTGAATCGGGACGCAATTTGCGTGATCCATCGTCATTAGGTGGCCCTGAGAGTTACAATTCACTATCAGTTATTCGTCCGATTCGAAAATCTTTGACTCACAGCAGAACGGCCATAAGGTGCCCGAGGCAGCAATAGACGCATGGAGACAAGTCTGCTGGAGGACGATGTATTGAATCGGGACGCAATTTGAGTTTTCCATCGTCATTAGGAGGCCCTGAACGTTACAATTCACTATCAGTTTTTCGTCCGATTCGAAAATCTTTGAGTCACAGCAGGCCTGCCATAAGGTGCCCGAGGCAGCAATAGACCCATGGAGACAAGTCTGCTGGAGGACGATGTATTGAATCGGGACGCAATTTGAGTGATCCATCGTCATTAGGTGGCCCTGAACGTTACAATTCACTATCAATTTTTCATCTTATTCTATAATCTAGACTCACAGCAGAACGGCCATAAGGTGCCCGAGGCAGCAATAGTCCCATGGAGTCAAGTCGGCTAGTGGACGATGTACTGAATCGGGACGCAATTTGTGTGGTCCATCGTCATTAGGTGGCCCTGAATGTTACAAATCACTATCAGTTTTTTGTCCCATTCGATAATCTAGACTCACAGCAGAACGGCCATAAGGTGCCCGAGGCAGCAATAGACCCATGGAGTCAAGTCGGCTGGAGGACGATGTATTGAATCGGGAAGCAATTTGAGTGATCCATCGTCATTAGGTGGCCCTGAACGTTACAATTCACTATCAGTTTTTCGTCCGATTCGAAAATCTTTGACTCACAGCAGAACGGCCATAAGGTGCCCGAGGCAGCAATAGACCCATGAAGTCAAGTCTGCTGGAGGACGATGTATTGAATCGGGACGCAATTTTAGTGTTCCATCGTCATTAGGAGGCCCTGAACGTTACAATTCACTATCAGTTTTTCGTCCGATTCGAAAATCTTTGACTCACAGCAGAACGGCCATAAGGTGCCCGAGGCAGCAATAGACCCATGGAGACAAGTCAGCTGGTGGACGATGTATTGAATCGGGACGCAATTTCAGTGTTCCATCGTCATTATGAGGCCCTGAACGTTACTATTCACTATCAGTTTTTTGTCCGATTCGAAAATCTTTGAGTCACAGCTGAACGGCCATAAGGAGCCCGAGGCTGCAATAGACCCATTGAGACAGTCTGCTGGAGGACAATGTATTGAATCGGGACGCAATTTGAGTGATCAATCGTCATTAGGTGGCCCTGAACGTTACAATTCACTATCAGTTTTTCGTCCGATTCGAAAATCTTTGACTCACAGCAGAACGGCCATAAGGTGCCAAGGCAGCAATAGACCCATGGAGACATGTCGGCTGGAGGACGATGTATTGAATCGGGACACGATTTGAGTGATCCATCGTCATTAGGTGGCCCTGATCGTTACAATTCACTATCAGTTTTTCGTCCGATTCAAAAATCTTTGACTCACAGCAGAACGGCCATAAGGTGCCAGAGGTAGCAATAGACCCATGGAGACAAGTCTGCTGGAGGACGATGTATTGAATTGGGACGCAATTTGAGTGTTCCATCGTCATTAGGAGGCCCTGAAAGTTACAATTCACTATCAGTTTTTCGTCCGATTCCAAAATCTTTGACTCACAGCAGAACGGCCATAAGGTGCCCGAGGCAGCAATAGACCCATGGAGACAAGTCGGCTGGTGGACGATGTATTGAATCGGGACGCAATTTGAGTGTTCCATCGTCATTAGGAGGCCCTGAAACTTACAATTCACTATCAGTTTTTCGTCCGATTCGAAAATCTTTGAGTCACAGCAGGCCTGCCATAAGGTGCCCGAGGCAGCAATAGACCCATGGAGACAAGTCTGCTGGAGGACGATGTATTGAATCGGGACGCAATTTGAGTGATCCTTCGTCATTAGGTGCCCCTGAACGTTACAATTCACTATCAGTTTTTCATCCCATTCGATAATCTAGATTCACAGCAGAACGGCCATTAGGTGCCCGAGGCAGCAATAGACCCATGGAGTCAAGTGGGCTGGAGGACGATGTATTGTATCGGGACACAATTTGAGTGATCCATCGTCATTAGGTGGCCCTGAACGTTACAATTCACTATCAGTTTTTCGTCCCATTCGATAATCTAGACTCACAGCAGAACGGCCATAAGGTGCCCGAGGCAGCAATAGACCCATGAAGTCAAGTCTGCTGGAGGACGATGTATTGAATCGGGACGCAATTTTAGTGTTCCATCGTCATTAGGAGGCCCTGACCGTTACAATTCACTATCAGTTTTTCGTCCGATTCGAAAATCTTTGAGTCACAGCTGAACGGCCATAAGGTGCCCGAGGCTGCAATAGACCCATGGAGACAATGTATTGAATCGGGACGCAATTTGAGTGATCCATCGTCATTAGGTGGCCTTGAACGTTACAATTCACTATCAGTTTTTCGTCCGATTCGAAAATCTTTGACTCACAGCAGAACGGCCATAAGGTGCCAAGGCAACAATAGACCCATGGAGACATGTCGGCTGGAGGACGATGTATTGAATCGGGACGCAATTTGAGTGATCCATCGTCATTAGGTGGCCCTGAACGTTACAATTCACTATCAGTTTTTCGTCCGATTCGAAAATCTTTGACTCACAGCAGAATGGCCATAAGGTGCCCGAGGCAGCAATAGACCCATGGAGACAAGTCTGCTGGAGGACGATGTATTGAATTGGGACGCAATTTGAGTGTTCCATCGTCATTAGGAGGCCCTGAAAGTTACAATTCACTATCAGTTTTTCGTCCGATTCGAAAATCTTTGACTCACAGCAGAACGGCCATAAGGTGCCCGAGGCAGCAATCGACCCATGGAGACAAGTCTGCTGGAGGACGATGTATTGAATCGGGACGCAATTTGCGTGATCCATCGTCATTAGGTGGCCCTGAGAGTTACAATTCACTATCAGTTATTCGTCCGATTCGAAAATCTTTGACTCACAGCAGAACGGCCATAAGGTGCCCGAGGCAGCAATAGACGCATGGAGACAAGTCTGCTGGAGGACGATGTATTGAATCGGGACGCAATTTGAGTGTTCCATCGTCATTAGGAGGCCCTGAACGTTACAATTCACTATCAGTTTTCGTCCGATTCGAAAATCTTTGAGTCACAGCAGGCCTGCCATAAGGTGCCCGAGGCAGCAATAGACCCATGGAGACAAGTCTGCTGGAGGACGATGTATTGAATCAGGACGCAATTTGAGTGATCCATCGTCATTAGGTGGCCCTGAACGTTACAATTCACTATCAATTTTTCATCTTATTCTATAATCTAGACTCACAGCAGAACGGCCATAAGGTGCCCGAGGCAGCAATATTCCCATGGAGTCAAGTCGGCTAGTGGACGATGTACTGAATCGGGACGCAATTTGTGTGGTCCATCGTCATTAGGTGGCCCTGAATGTTACAAATCACTATCAGTTTTTTGTCCCATTCGATAATCTAGACTCACAGCAGAACGGCCACAAGGGGCCCGAGGCAGCAATAGACCCATGGAGTCAAGTCGGCTGGAGGACGATGTATTGAATCGGGACGCATTTGAGTGATCCATCGTCATTAGGTGGCCCTGAACGTTACAATTCACTATCAGTTTTTCGTCCCATTCGATAATCTAGATTCACAGCAGAACGGCCATAAGGTGCCCGAGGGAGCCATAGACCCATGGAGTCAACTCGGCTGGAGGACGATGTATTGAATCGGGACGCAATTTGAGTGATCCATCGTCATTAGGAGGCCCTGAACGTTACAATTCACTATCAGTTTTTTTTCCCATTCGATAATCTAGACTCACAGCAGAACGGCCATAAGGTGCCCGAGGCAGCAATAGACCCATGGAGTCAAGTCGGCTGGAGGACGATGTATTGAATCGGGACGCAATTTGAGTGATCCATCGTCATTAGGTGGCCCTGAACGTTACAATTCACTATCAGTTTTTCGTCCGATTCGAAAATCTTTGACTCACAGCAGAACGGCCATAAGGTGCCCGAGGCAGCAATAGACCCATGAAGTCAAGTCTGCTGGAGGACGATGTAATGAATCGGGACGCAATTTTAGTGATCCATCGTCATTAGGAGGCCCTGAACGTTACAATTCACTATCAGTTTTTTTTCCCATTCGATAATCTAGACTCACAGCAGAACGGCCATAAGGTGCCCGAGGCAGCAATAGACCCATGGAGTCAAGTCGGCTGGAGGACGATGTATTGAATCGGGACGCAATTTGAGTGATCCATCGTCATTAGGTGGCCCTGAACGTTACAATTCACTATCAGTTTTTCATCCCATTCGATAATCTAGATTCACAGCAGAACGGCCATTAGGTGCCCGAGGCAGCAATAGACCCATGGAGTCAAGTCGGCTGGTGGACGATGTATTGAATCGGGACGCAATTTGAGTGTTCCATCGTCATTAGGAGGCCCTGAACGTTACAATTCACTATCAGTTTTTCGTCCGATTCGAAAATCTTTGAGTCACAGCAGGCCTGCCATAAGGTGCCCGAGGCAGCAATAGACCCATGGAGTCAAGTCGGCTGGAGGACGATGTATTGAATCGGGACGCCATTTGAGTGATCCATCGTCATTTGGTGGCCCTGAAAGTTACAATTCACTATCAGTTTTTCGTCCGATTCGAAAATCTTTGACTCACAGCAGAACGGCCATAAGGTGCCCGAGGCAGCAATAGACCCATGAAGTCAAGTCTGCTGGAGGACGATGTATTGAATCGGGACGCAATTTTAGTGTTCCATCGTCATTAGGAGGCCCTGAACGTTACAATTCACTATCAGTTTCTCGTCCGATTCGAAAATCTTTGAGTCACAGCTGAACGGCCATAAGGTGCCCGAGGCTGCAATAGACCCATGGAGACAGTCTGCTGGAGGACAATGTATTGAATCGGGACGCAATTTGAGTGATCCATCGTCATTAGGTGGCCTTGAACGTTACAATTCACTATCAGTTTTTCGTCCGATTCGAAAATCTTTGAGTCACAGCTGAACGGCCATAAGGAGCCCGAGGCTGCAATAGACCCATTGAGACAGTCTGCTGGAGGACAATGTATTGAATCGGGACGCAATTTGAGTGATCAATCGTCATTAGGTGGCCCTGAACGTTACAATTCACTATCAGTTTTTCGTCCGATTCGAAAATCTTTGACTCACAGCAGAACGGCCATAAGGTGCCAAGGCAGCAATAGACCCATGGAGACATGTCGGCTGGAGGACGATGTATTGAATCGGGACACGATTTGAGTGATCCATCGTCATTAGGTGGCCCTGATCGTTACAATTCACTATCAGTTTTTCGTCCGATTCGAAAATCTTTGACTCACAGCAGAACGGCCATAAGGTGCCCGAGGTAGCAATAGACCCATGGAGACAAGTCTGCTCGAGGACGATGTATTGAATTGGGACGCAATTTGAGTGTTCCATCGTCATTAGGAGGCCCTGAAAGTTACAATTCACTATCAGTTTTTCGTCCGATTCCAAAATCTTTGACTCACAGCAGAACGGCCATAAGGTGCCCGAGGCAGCAATAGACCCATGGAGACAAGTCGGCTGGTGGACGATGTATTGAATCGGGACGCAATTTGAGTGTTCCATCGTCATTAGGAGGCCCTGAACGTTACAATTCACTATCAGTTTTTCGTCCGATTCGAAAATCTTTGAGTCACAGCAGGCCTGCCATAAGGTGCCCGAGGCAGCAATAGACCCATGGAGACAAGTCTGCTGGAGGACGATGTATTGAATCGGGACGCAATTTGAGTGATCCATCGTCATTAGGTGGCCCTGAACGTTACAATTCACTATCAGTTTTTCATCCCATTCGATAATCTAGATTCACAGCAGAACGGCCATTAGGTGCCCGAGGCAGCAATAGACCCATGGAGTCAAGTGGGCTGGAGGACGATGTATTGTATCGGGACACAATTTGAGTGATCCATCGTCATTAGGAGGCCCTGAACGTTACAATTCACTATCAGTTTTTCGTCCCATTCGATAATCTAGACTCACAGCAGAACGGCCATAAGGTGCCCGAGGCAGCAATAGACCCATGAAGTCAAGTCTGCTGGAGGACGATGTATTGAATCGGGACGCAATTTTAGTGTTCCATCGTCATTAGGAGGCCCTGACCGTTACAATTCACTATCAGTTTTTCGTCCGATTCGAAAATCTTTGAGTCACAGCTGAACGGCCATAAGGTGCCCGAGGCTGCAATAGACCCATGGAGACAATGTATTGAATCGGGACGCAATTTGAGTGATCCACCGTCATTAGGTGGCCTTGAACGTTACAATTCACTATCAGTTTTTCGTCCGATTCGAAAATCTTTGACTCACAGCAGAACGGCCATAAGGTGCCAAGGCAACAATAGACCCATGGAGACATGTCGGCTGGAGGACGATGTATTGAATCGGGACGCAATTTGAGTGATCCATCGTCATTAGGTGGCCCTGAACGTTACAATTCACTATCAGTTTTTCGTCCGATTCGAAAATCTTTGACTCACAGCAGAATGGCCATAAGGTGCCCGAGGCAGCAATAGACCCATGGAGACAAGTCTGCTGGAGGACGATGTATTGAATTGGGACGCAATTTGAGTGTTCCATCGTCATTAGGAGGCCCTGAAAGTTACAATTCACTATCAGTTTTTCGTCCGATTCGAAAATCTTTGACTCACAGCAGAACGGCCATAAGGTGCCCGAGGCAGCAATCGACCCATGGAGACAAGTCTGCTGGAGGACGATGTATTGAATCGGGACGCAATTTGCGTGATCCATCGTCATTAGGTGGCCCTGAGAGTTACAATTCACTATCAGTTATTCGTCCGATTCGAAAATCTTTGACTCACAGCAGAACGGCCATAAGGTGCCCGAGGCAGCAATAGACGCATGGAGACAAGTCTGCTGGAGGACGATGTATTGAATCGGGACGCAATTTGAGTGTTCCATCGTCATTAGGAGGCCCTGAACGTTACAATTCACTATCAGTTTTTCGTCCGATTCGAAAATCTTTGAGTCACAGCAGGCCTGCCATAAGGTGCCCGAGGCAGCAATAGACCCATGGAGTCAAGTCGGCTGGAGGACGATGTATTGAATCGGGACGCAATTTGAGTGATCCATCGTCATTAGGTGGCCCTGAACGTTACAATTCACTATCAGTTTTTTGTCCCATTCGATAAGCTAGACTCACAGCAGAACGGCCATAAGGTGCCCGAGGCAGCAATAGACCCATGGAGTCAAGTCGGCTGGAGGACGATGTATTGAATCGGGACGCAATTTGAGTGATCCATCGTCATTAGGTGGCCCTGAACGTTACAATTCACTATCAGTTTTTCGTCCGATTCGAAAATCTTTGACTCACAGCAGAAAGGCCATAAGGTACCCGAGGCAGCAATAGACCCATGAAGTCAAGTCTGCTGGAGGACGATGTATTGAATCGGGACGCAATTTTAGTGTTCCATCGTCATTAGGAGGCCCTGAACGTTACAATTCACTATCAGTTTTTCGTCCGATTCGAAAATCTGTGACTCACAGCAGAACGGCCATAAGGTGCCCGAGGCAGCAATAGACCCATGGAGACAAGTCGGCTGGTGGACGATGTATTGAATCGGGACGCAATTTGAGTGTTCCATCGTCATTAGGAGGCCCTGAACGTTACAATTCACTATCAGTTTTTCGTCCGATTCGAAAATCTTTGAGTCACAGCTGAACGGCCATAAGGAGCCCGAGGCTGCAATAGACCCATTGAGACAGTCTGCTGGAGGACAATGTATTGAATCGGGACGCAATTTGAGTGATCAATCGTCATTAGGTGGCCCTGAACGTTACAATTCACTATCAGTTTTTCGTCCGATTCGAAAATCTTTGACTCACAGTAGAACGGCCATAAGGTGCCAAGGCAGCAATAGACCTATGGAGACATGTCGGCTGGAGGACGATGTATTGAATCGGGACGCGATTTGAGTGATCCATCGTCATTAGGTGGCACTGATCGTTACAATTCACTATCAGTTTTTCGTCCGATTCGAAAATCTTTGACTCACAGCAGAACGGCTATAATGTGCCCGAGGTAGCAATAGACCCATGGAGACAAGTCTGCTGGAGGACGATGTATTGAATTGGGACGCAATTTGAGTGTTCCATCGTCATTAGGAGGCCCTGAAAGTTACAATTCACTATCAGTTTTTCGTCCGATTCGAAAATCTTTGACTCACAGCAGAACGGCCATAAGGTGCCCGAGGCAGCAATCGACCCATGGAGACAAGTCTGCTGGAGGACGATGTATTGAATCGGGACGCAATTTGCGTGATCCATCGTCATTAGGTGGCCCTGAGAGTTACAATTCACTATCAGTTATTCGTCCGATTCGAAAATCTTTGACTCACAGCAGAACGGCCATAAGGTGCCCGAGGCAGCAATAGACGCATGGAGACAAGTCTGCTGGAGGACGATGTATTGAATCGGGACGCAATTTGAGTTTTCCATCGTCATTAGGAGGCCCTGACCGTTACAATTCACTATCAGTTTTTCGTCCGATTCGAAAATCTTTGAGTCACAGCAGGCCTGCCATAAGGTGCCCGAGGCAGCAATAGACCCATGGAGACAAGTCTGCTGGAGGACGATGTATTGAATCGGGACGCAATTTGAGTGATCCATCGTCATTAGGTGGCCCTGAACGTTACAATTCACTATCAGTTTTTCATCTTATTCTATAATCTAGACTCACAGCAGAACGGCCATAAGGTGCCCGAGGCAGCAATAGTCCCATGGAGTCAAGTCGGCTAGTGGACGATGTACTGAATCGGGACGCAATTTGTGTGGTCCATCGTCATTAGGTGGCCCTGAATGTTACAAATCACTATCAGTTTTTTGTCCCATTCGATAATCTAGACTCACAGCAGAACGGCCATAAGGTGCCCGAGGCAGCAATAGACCCATGGAGTCAAGTCGGCTGGAGGACGATGTATTGAATCGGGAAGCAATTTGAGTGATCCATCGTCATTAGGTGGCCCTGAACGTTACAATTCACTATCAGTTTTTCGTCCGATTCGAAAATCTTTGACTCACAGCAGAACGGCCATAAGGTGCCCGAGGCAGCAATAGACCCATGAAGTCAAGTCTGCTGGAGGACGATGTATTGAATCGGGACGCAATTTTAGTGTTCCATCGTCATTAGGAGGCCCTGAACGTTACAATTCACTATCAGTTTTTCGTCCGATTCGAAAATCTTTGACTCACAGCAGAACGGCCATAAGGTGCCCGAGGCAGCAATAGACCCATGGAGACAAGTCAGCTGGTGGACGATGTATTGAATCGGGACGCAATTTCAGTGTTCCATCGTCATTAGGAGGCCCTGAACGTTACTATTCACTATCAGTTTTTTGTCCGATTCGAAAATCTTTGAGTCACAGCTGAACGGCCATAAGGAGCCCGAGGCTGCAATAGACCCATTGAGACAGTCTGCTGGAGGACAATGTATTGAATCGGGACGCAATTTGAGTGATCAATCGTCATTAGGTGGCCCTGAACGTTACAATTCACTATCAGTTTTTCGTCCGATTCGAAAATCTTTGACTCACAGCAGAACGGCCATAAGGTGCCAAGGCAGCAATAGACCCATGGAGACATGTCGGCTGGAGGACGATGTATTGAATCGGGACACGATTTGAGTGATCCATCGTCATTAGGTGGCCCTGATCGTTACAATTCACTATCAGTTTTTCGTCCGATTCGAAAATCTTTGACTCACAGCAGAACGGCCATAAGGTGCCCGAGGTAGCAATAGACCCATGGAGACAAGTCTGCTGGAGGACGATGTATTGAATTGGGACGCAATTTGAGTGTTCCATCGTCATTAGGAGGCCCTGAAAGTTACAATTCACTATCAGTTTTTCGTCCGATTCCAAAATCTTTGACTCACAGCAGAACGGCCATAAGGTGCCCGAGGCAGCAATAGACCCATGGAGACAAGTCGGCTGGTGGACGATGTATTGAATCGGGACGCAATTTGAGTGTTCCATCGTCATTAGGAGGCCCTGAAAGTTACAATTCACTATCAGTTTTTCGTCCGATTCGAAAATCTTTGAGTCACAGCAGGCCTGCCATAAGGTGCCCGAGGCAGCAATAGACCCATGGAGACAAGTCTGCTGGAGGACGATGTATTGAATCGGGACGCAATTTGAGTGATCCTTCGTCATTAGGTGGCCCTGAACGTTACAATTCACTATCAGTTTTTCATCCCATTCGATAATCTAGATTCACAGCAGAACGGCCATTAGGTGCCCGAGGCAGCAATAGACCCATGGAGTCAAGAGGGCTGGAGGACGATGTATTGTATCGGGACACAATTTGAGTGATCCATCGTCATTAGGTGGCCCTGAACGTTACAATTCACTATCAGTTTTTCGTCCCATTCGATAATCTAGACTCACAGCAGAACGGCCATAAGGTGCCCGAGGCAGCAATAGACCCATGAAGTCAAGTCTGCTGGAGGACGATGTATTGAATCGGGACGCAATTTTAGTGTTCCATCGTCATTAGGAGGCCCTGACCGTTACAATTCACTATCAGTTTTTCGTCCGATTCGAAAATCTTTGAGTCACAGCTGAACGGCCATAAGGTGCCCGAGGCTGCAATAGACCCATGGAGACAATGTATTGAATCGGGACGCAATTTGAGTGATCCATCGTCATTAGGTGGCCTTGAACGTTACAATTCACTATCAGTTTTTCGTCCGATTCGAAAATCTTTGACTCACAGCAGAACGGCCATAAGGTGCCAAGGCAACAATAGACCCATGGAGACATGTCGGCTGGAGGACGATGTATTGAATCGGGACGCAATTTGAGTGATCCATCGTCATTAGGTGGCCCTGAACGTTACAATTCACTATCAGTTTTTCGTCCGATTCGAAAATCTTTGACTCACAGCAGAATGGCCATAAGGTGCCCGAGGCAGCAATAGACCCATGGAGACAAGTCTGCTGGAGGACGATGTATTGAATTGGGACGCAATTTGAGTGTTCCATCGTCATTAGGAGGCCCTGAAAGTTACAATTCACTATCAGTTTTTCGTCCGATTCGAAAATCTTTGACTCACAGCAGAACGGCCATAAGGTGCCCGAGGCAGCAATCGACCCATGGAGACAAGTCTGCTGGAGGACGATGTATTGAATCGGGACGCAATTTGCGTGATCCATCGTCATTAGGTGGCCCTGAGAGTTACAATTCACTATCAGTTATTCGTCCGATTCGAAAATCTTTGACTCACAGCAGAACGGCCATAAGGTGCCCGAGGCAGCAATAGACGCATGGAGACAAGTCTGCTGGAGGACGATGTATTGAATCGGGACGCAATTTGAGTGTTCCATCGTCATTAGGAGGCCCTGAACGTTACAATTCACTATCAGTTTTTCGTCCGATTTGAAAATCTTTGAGTCACAGCAGGCCTGCCATAAGGTGCCCGAGGCAGCAATAGACCCATGGAGACAAGTCTGCTGGAGGACGATGTATTGAATCAGGACGCAATTTGAGTGATCCATCGTCATTAGGTGGCCCTGAACGTTACAATTCACTATCAATTTTTCATCTTATTCTATAATCTAGACTCACAGCAGAACGGCCATAAGGTGCCCGAGGCAGCAATAGTCCCATGGAGTCAAGTCGGCTAGTGGACGATGTACTGAATCGGGACGCAATTTGTGTGGTCCATCGTCATTAGGTGGCCCTGAATGTTACAAATCACTATCAGTTTTTTGTCCCATTCGATAATCTAGACTCACAGCAGAACGGCCACAAGGGGCCCGAGGCAGCAATAGACCCATGGAGTCAAGTCGGCTGGAGGACGATGTATTGAATCGGGACGCAATTTGAGTGATCCATCGTCATTAGGTGGCCCTGAACGTTACAATTCACTATCAGTTTTTCGTCCAATTCGATAATCTAGATTCACAGCAGAACGGCCATAAGGTGCCCGAGGGAGCCATAGACCCATGGAGTCAACTCGGCTGGAGGACGATGTATTGAATCGGGACGCAATTTGAGTGATCCATCGTCATTAGGAGGCCCTGAACAATACAATTCACTATCAGTTTTTTTTCCCATTCGATAATCTAGACTCACAGCAGAACGGCCATAAGGTGCCCGAGGCAGCAATAGACCCATGGAGTCAAGTCGGCTGGAGGACGATGTATTGAATCGGGACGCAATTTGAGTGATCCATCGTCATTAGGTGGCCCTGAACGTTACAATTCACTATCAGTTTTTCATCCCATTCGATAATCTAGATTCACAGCAGAACGGCCATTAGGTGCCCGAGGCAGCAATAGACCCATGGAGTCAAGTCGGCTGGTGGACGATGTATTGAATCGGGACGCAATTTGAGTGTTCCATCGTCATTAGGAGGCCCTGAACGTTACAATTCACTATCAGTTTTTCGTCCGATTCGAAAATCTTTGAGTCACAGCAGGCCTGCCATAAGGTGCCCGAGGCAGCAATAGACCCATGGAGTCAAGTCGGCTGGAGGACGATGTATTGAATCGGGACGCCATTTGAGTGATCCATCGTCATTTGGTGGCCCTGAAAGTTACAATTCACTATCAGTTTTTCGTCCGATTCGAAAATCTTTGACTCACAGCAGAGCGGCCATAAGGTGCCCGAGGCAGCAATAGACCCATGAAGTCAAGTCTGCTGGAGGACGATGTATTGAATCGGGACGCAATTTTAGTGTTCCATCGTCATTAGGAGGCCCTGAACGTTACAATTCACTATCAGTTTCTCGTCCGATTCGAAAATCTTTGAGTCACAGCTGAACGGCCATAAGGTGCCCGAGGCTGCAATAGACCCATGGAGACAGTCTGCTGGAGGACAATGTATTGAATCGGGACGCAATTTGAGTGATCCATCGTCATTAGGTGGCCTTGAACGTTACAATTCACTATCAGTTTTTCGTCCGATTCGAAAATCTTTGAGTCACAGCTGAACGGCCATAAGGAGCCCGAGGCTGCAATAGACCCATTGAGACAGTCTGCTGGAGGACAATGTATTGAATCGGGACGCAATTTGAGTGATCAATCGTCATTAGGTGGCCCTGAACGTTACAATTCACTATCAGTTTTTCGTCCGATTCGAAAATCTTTGACTCACAGCAGAACGGCCATAAGGTGCCAAGGCAGCAATAGACCCATGGAGACATGTCGGCTGGAGGACGATGTATTGAATCGGGACACGATTTGAGTGATCCATCGTCATTAGGTGGCCCTGATCGTTACAATTCACTATCAGTTTTTCGTCCGATTCGAAAATCTTTGACTCACAGCAGAACGGCCATAAGGTGCCCGAGGTAGCAATAGACCCATGGAGACAAGTCTGCTCGAGGACGATGTATTGAATTGGGACGCAATTTGAGTGTTCCATCGTCATTAGGAGGCCCTGAAAGTTACAATTCACTATCAGTTTTTCGTCCGATTCCAAAATCTTTGACTCACAGCAGAACGGCCATAAGGTGCCCGAGGCAGCAATAGACCCATGGAGACAAGTCGGCTGGTGGACGATGTATTGAATCGGGACGCAATTTGAGTGTTCCATCGTCATTAGGAGGCCCTGAACGTTACAATTCACTATCAGTTTTTCGTCCGATTCGAAAATCTTTGAGTCACAGCAGGCCTGCCATAAGGTGCCCGAGGCAGCAATAGACCCATGGAGACAAGTCTGCTGGAGGACGATGTATTGAATCGGGACGCAATTTGAGTGATCCATCGTCATTAGGTGGCCCTGAACGTTACAATTCACTATCAGTTTTTCATCCCATTCGATAATCTAGATTCACAGCAGAACGGCCATTAGGTGCCCGAGGCAGCAATAGACCCATGGAGTCAAGTGGGCTGGAGGACGATGTATTGTATCGGGACACAATTTGAGTGATCCATCGTCATTAGGAGGCCCTGAACGTTACAATTCACTATCAGTTTTTCGTCCCATTCGATAATCTAGACTCACAGCAGAACGGCCATAAGGTGCCCGAGGCAGCAATAGACCCATGAAGTCAAGTCTGCTGGAGGACGATGTATTGAATCGGGACGCAATTTTAGTGTTCCATCGTCATTAGGAGGCCCTGACCGTTACAATTCACTATCAGTTTTTCGTCCGATTCGAAAATCTTTGAGTCACAGCTGAACGGCCATAAGGTGCCCGAGGCTGCAATAGACCCATGGAGACAATGTATTGAATCGGGACGCAATTTGAGTGATCCATCGTCATTAGGTGGCCTTGAACGTTACAATTCACTATCAGTTTTTCGTCCGATTCGAAAATCTTTGACTCACAGCAGAACGGCCATAAGGTGCCAAGGCAACAATAGACCCATGGAGACATGTCGGCTGGAGGACGATGTATTGAATCGGGACGCAATTTGAGTGATCCATCGTCATTAGGTGGCCCTGAACGTTACAATTCACTATCAGTTTTTCGTCCGATTCGAAAATCTTTGACTCACAGCAGAATGGCCATAAGGTGCCCGAGGCAGCAATAGACCCATGGAGACAAGTCTGCTGGAGGACGATGTATTGAATTGGGACGCAATTTGAGTGTTCCATCGTCATTAGGAGGCCCTGAAAGTTACAATTCACTATCAGTTTTTCGTCCGATTCGAAAATCTTTGACTCACAGCAGAACGGCCATAAGGTGCCCGAGGCAGCAATCGACCCATGGAGACAAGTCTGCTGGAGGACGATGTATTGAATCGGGACGCAATTTGCGTGATCCATCGTCATTAGGTGGCCCTGAGAGTTACAATTCACTATCAGTTATTCGTCCGATTCGAAAATCTTTGACTCACAGCAGAACGGCCATAAGGTGCCCGAGGCAGCAATAGACGCATGGAGACAAGTCTGCTGGAGGACGATGTATTGAATCGGGACGCAATTTGAGTGTTCCATCGTCATTAGGAGGCCCTGAACGTTACAATTCACTATCAGTTTTTCGTCCGATTCGAAAATCTTTGAGTCACAGCAGGCCTGCCATAAGGTGCCCGAGGCAGCAATAGACCCATGGAGACAAGTCTGCTGGAGGACGA
Organism: Schistocerca cancellata; assembly: GCF_023864275.1. Taxonomy (NCBI): domain Eukaryota; kingdom Metazoa; phylum Arthropoda; class Insecta; order Orthoptera; family Acrididae; genus Schistocerca; species Schistocerca cancellata. The sequence continues at coordinate 1,139,812 of NW_026047092.1, read as the reverse complement.
TGTATTGAATCAGGACGCAATTTGAGTGATCCATCGTCATTAGGTGGCCCTGAACGTTACAATTCACTATCAATTTTTCATCTTATTCTATAATCTAGACTCACAGCAGAACGGCCATAAGGTGCCCGAGGCAGCAATAGTCCCATGGAGTCAAGTCGGCTAGTGGACGATGTACTGAATCGGGACGCAATTTGTGTGGTCCATCGTCATTAGGTGGCCCTGAATGTTACAAATCACTATCAGTTTTTTGTCCCATTCGATAATCTAGACTCACAGCAGAACGGCCATAAGGGGCCCGAGGCAGCAATAGACCCATGGAGTCAAGTCGGCTGGAGGACGATGTATTGAATCGGGACGCAATTTGAGTGATCCATCGTCATTAGGTGGCCCTGAACGTTACAATTCACTATCAGTTTTTCGTCCCATTCGATAATCTAGATTCACAGCAGAACGGCCATAAGGTGCCCGAGGGAGCCATAGACCCATGGAGTCAACTCGGCTGGAGGACGATGTATTGAATCGGGACGCAATTTGAGTGATCCATCGTCATTAGGAGGCCCTGAACGTTACAATTCACTATCAGTTTTTTTTCCCATTCGATAATCTAGACTCACAGCAGAACGGCCATAAGGTGCCCGAAGCAGCAATAGACCCATGGAGTCAAGTCGGCTGGAGGACGATGTATTGAATCGGGACGCAATTTGAGTGATCCATCGTCATTAGGTGGCCCTGAACGTTACAATTCACTATCAGTTTTTCGTCCGATTCGAAAATCTTTGACTCACAGCAGAACGGCCATAAGGTGCCCGAGGCAGCAATAGACCCATGAAGTCAAGTCTGCTGGAGGACGATGTATTGAATCGGGACGCAATTTTAGTGATCCATCGTCATTAGGAGGCCCTGAACGTTACAATTCACTATCAGTTTTTTTTCCCATTCGATAATCTAGACTCACAGCAGAACGGCCATAAGGTGCCCGAGGCAGCAATAGACCCATGGAGTCAAGTCGGCTGGAGGACGATGTATTGAATCGGGACGCAATTTGAGTGATCCATCGTCATTAGGTGGCCCTGAACGTTACAATTCACTATCAGTTTTTCATCCCATTCGATAATCTAGATTCACAGCAGAACGGCCATTAGGTGCCCGAGGCAGCAATAGACCCATGGAGTCAAGTCGGCTGGTGGACGATGTATTGAATCGGGACGCAATTTGAGTGTTCCATCGTCATTAGGAGGCCCTGAACGTTACAATTCACTATCAGTTTTTCGTCCGATTCGAAAATCTTTGAGTCACAGCAGGCCTGCCATAAGGTGCCCGAGGCAGCAATAGACCCATGCAGACAAGTCTGCTGGAGGACGATGTATTGAATCGGGACGCCATTTGAGTGATCCATCGTCATTAGGTGGCCCTGAAAGTTACAATTCACTATCAGTTTTTCGTCCGATTCGAAAATCTTTGACTCACAGCAGAACGGCCATAAGGTGCCCGAGGCAGCAATAGACCCATGAAGTCAAGTCTGCTGGAGGACGATGTATTGAATCGGGACGCAATTTTAGTGTTCCATCGTATTAGGAGGCCCTGAACGTTACAATTCACTATCAGTTTCTCGTCCGATTCGAATATCTTTGAGTCACAGCTGAACGGCCATAAGGTGCCCGAGGCTGCAATAGACCCATGGAGACAGTCTGCTGGAGGACAATGTATTGAATCGGGACGCAATTTGAGTGATCCATCGTCATTAGGTGGCCTTGAACGTTACAATTCACTATCAGTTTTTCGTCCGATTCGAAAATCTTTGACTCACAGCAGAACGGCCATAAGGTGCCAAGGCAACAATAGACCCATGGAGACATGTCGGCTGGAGGCCGATGTATTGAATCGGGACGCAATTTGAGTGATCCATCGTCATTAGGTGGCCCTGAACGTTACAATTCACTATCAGTTATTCGTCCGATTCGAAAATCTTTGACTCACAGCAGAACGGCCATAAGGTGCCCGAGGCAGCAATAGACGCATGGAGACAAGTCTGCTGGAGGACGATGTATTGAATCGGGACGCAATTTGAGTGTTCCATCGTCATTAGGAGGCCCTGAACGTTACAATTCACTATCAGTTTTTCGTCCGATTCGAAAATCTTTGAGTCACAGCAGGCCTGCCATTAGGTGCCCGAGGCAGCAATAGACCCATGGAGACAAGTCTGCTGGAGGACGATGTATTGAATCAGGACGCAATTTGAGTGATCCATCGTCATTAGGTGGCCCTGAACGTTACAATTCACTATCAATTTTTCATCTTATTCTATAATCTACACTCACAGCAGAACGGCCATAAGGTGCCCGAGGCAGCAATCGACCCATGGAGACAAGTGTGCTGGAGGACGATGTATTGAATCGGGACGCAATTTGAGTGATCCATCGTCACTAGGAGGCCCTGAACGTTACAATTCACTATCAGTTTTTTGTCCCATTCGTTAATCTAGACTCACAGCAGAACGGCCATAAGGTGCCCGAGGCAGCAATCGACCCATGGAGACAAGTCTGCTGGAGGACGATGTATTGAATCGGGATGCAATTTGAGTGATCCATCGTCATTAGGTGGCCCTGAAAGTTACAATTCACTATCAGTTTTTCGTCCCATTCGAAAATCTTTGACTCACAGCAGAACGGCCATAAGGTGCCCGAGGCAGCAATAGATCCATGAAGTCAAGTCTGCTGGAGGACGATGTATTGACTCAGGACGCAATTTGAGTTATCCATCGTCATTAGGTGGCCTTTAACGCTACAATTCACTATCAGTTTTTCGTTCCATTCGAGAATCTAGACTCACAGCAGAACGGCCATAAGGTGCCCGCGGCAGCAATAGACACATGGAGACAAGTCGGCTGGGCACGATGTATTGAATCGGGACGCAATTTGAGTGATCCATCATCATTAGGTGGCCCTGAACGTTACAATTCACTATCAGTTTTTCGTCCCATTCGATAATCTAGACTCACAGCAGAACGGCCATAAGGTGCCCGAGGCAGCAATAGACCCATGGAGTCAAGTTGGCTGGAGGACGATGTATTGAATCGGGACGCAATGTGAATGATCCATCGTCATTAGGTGGCCCTGAACGTTACAATTCACTATCAGTTTTTCGTCCGATTCGAAAATCTTTGAGTCACAGCAGGACTGCCATTAAGGTGCCCGAGGCAGCAATAGACCAACGGAGACAAGTCCGCTGGAGGACGATGTATTGAATCGGGACGCAATTTGAGTGATCCATCGTCATTAGGAGGCCCTGAACGTAACAATTTACTATCAGTTTTTCGTCCGATTCGAAAATCTTTGACTCAGAGCAGATCGGCCATAAGGTGCCCGAGGCAGCAATAGACCCATGGAGACAAGTCGGCTGGAGGACGATGTATTGAATCGGGACGCAATTTGAGTGATCCATCGTCATTAGGTTGCCCTGAAAGTTACAATTCACTATCAGTTTTTCATCCCATTCTATAATCTAGACTCACAGCAGAACGGCCATCAGGTGCCCGAATCAGCAATAGTCCCATTGAGTCAAGTCGGCTAGTGGACGATGTACTGAATCGGGACGCAATTTGTGTGGTCCATCGTCATTAGGTGGCCCTGAATGTTACAAATCACTATCAGTTTTTCGTCCGATTCGAAAATCTTAGACTCACAGCAGAACGGCCATAAGGTGCCCGAGGCAGCAATCGACCCATGGAGACAAGTCTGCTGGAGGACGATGTATTGAATCGGGACGCAATTTGAGTGATCCATTGTCATTAGGTGGCCCTGAAAGTTACAATTCACTATCAGTATTTCGTCCGATTCGAAAATCTTTGACTCACAGCAGAACGGCCATAAGATGCCCGAGGCAGCAATAGACCCATGAAGTCAAGTCTGCTGGAGGACGATGTATTGAATCAGGACGCAATTTGAGTGATCCATCGTCATTAGGTGGCCCTGAAAGTTACAATTCACTATCAGTTTTTCGTCCGATTCGAAAATCTTTGACTCACAGCAGAACGGCCATAAGGTGCCCGAGGCAGCAATCGACACATGGAGACAAGTGTGCTGGAGGACGATGTATTGAATCGGGACGCAATTTGAGTGATCCATCGTCACTAGGAGGCCCTGAACGTTACAATTCACTATCAGTTTTTCGTCCGATTCGAAAATCTTTGACTCACAGCAGAACGGCCAGAAGGTGCCCGAGGCAGCAATAGACCCATGAAGTCAAGTCTGCTGGAGGACGATGTATTGACTCAGGACGCAATTTGAGTGATCCATCGTCATTAGGTGGCCCAGAACGCTACAATTCACTATCAGTTTTTCGTTCCATTCGAGAATCTAGACTCACAGCAGAACGGCCATAAGGTGCCCGAATCAGCAATAGTCCCATTGAGTCAAGTCGGCTAGTGGACGATGTACTGAATCGGGACGCAATTTGTGTGGTCCATCGTCATTAGGTGGCCGTGAATGTTACAAATCACTATCAGTTTTTCGTCCGATTCGAAAATCTTAGACTCACAGCAGAACGGCCATAAGGTGCCCGAGGCAGCAATAGACCCATGGAGTCAAGTTGGCTGGAGGACGATGTATTGAATCGGGACGCAATGTGAATGATCCATCGTCATTAGGTGGCCCTGAACGTTACAATTCACTATCAGTTTTTCGTCCGATTCGAAAATCTTTGAGTCACAGCAGGACTGCCATTAAGGTGCCCGAGGCAGCAATAGACCAACGGAGACAAGTCCGCTGGAGGACGATGTATTGAATCGGGACGCAATTTGAGTGATCCATTGTCATTAGGTGGCCCTGAAAGTTACAATTCACTATCAGTATTTCGTCCGATTCGAAAATCTTTGACTCACAGCAGAACGGCCATAAGGTGCCCGAGGCAGCAATAGACCCATGGAGTCAAGTTGGCTGGAGGACGATGTATTGAATCGGGACGCAATTTGAATGATCCATCGTCATTAGGTGGCCCTGAACGTTACAATTCACTATCAGTTTTTCGTCCCATTCGATAATCTAGACTCACAGCAGAACGGCCATAAGGTGCCCGAGGCAGCAATAGACCCATGGAGACAAGTCTGCTGGAGGACGATGTATTGAATCGGGACGCAATTTGAGTGTTCCATCGTCATTAGGAGGCCCTGAACGTTACAATTCACTATCAGTTTTTCGTCCGATTCGAAAATCTTAGACTCACAGCAGAACGGCCATAAGGTGCCCGAGGCAGCAATCGACCCATGGAGACAAGTCTGCTGGAGGACGATGTATTGAATCGGGACGCAATTTGAGTGATCCATTGTCATTAGGTGGCCCTGAAAGTTACAATTCACTATCAGTATTTCGTCCGATTCGAAAATCTTTGACTCACAGCAGAACGGCCATAAGATGCCCGAGGCAGCAATAGACCCATGAAGTCAAGTCTGCTGGAGGACGATGTATTGAATCAGGACGCAATTTGAGTGATCCATCGTCATTAGGTGGCCCTGAAAGTTACAATTCACTATCAGTTTTTCGTCCGATTCGAAAATCTTTGACTCACAGCAGAACGGCCATAAGGTGCCCGAGGCAGCAATCGACCCATGGAGACAAGTGTGCTGGAGGACGATGTATTGAATCGGGACGCAATTTGAGTGATCCATCGTCACTAGGAGGCCCTGAACGTAACAATTCACTATCAGTTTTTCGTCCGATTCGAAAATCTTTGACTCACAGCAGAACGGCCAGAAGGTGCCCGAGGCAGCAATAGACCCATGAAGTCAAGTCTGCTGGAGGACGATGTATTGACTCAGGACGCAATTTGAGTGATCCATCGTCATTAGGTGGCCCTGAACGCTACAATTCACTATCAGTTTTTCGTTCCATTCGAGAATCTAGACTCACAGCAGAACGGGCATAAGGTGCCCGAGGCAGCAATAGACCCATGGAGACAAGTCGGCTGGAGGACGATGTATTGAATCGGGACGCAATTTGAATGATCCATCGTCATTAGGTGGCCCTGAACGTTACAATTCACTATCAGTTTTTTGTCCCATTCGATAATCTAGACTCACAGCAGAACGGCCATAAGGTGCCCGAGGCAGCAATAGACCCATGGAGACAAGTCTGCTGGAGGACGATGTATTGAATCGGGACGCAACTTGAGTGTTCCATCGTCATTAGGAGGCCCTGAACGTTACAATTCACTATCAGTTTTTCGTCCGATTCGAAAATCTTTGAGTCACAGCAGGACTGCCATTAAGGTGCCCGAGGCAGCAATAGACCAATGGAGACAAGTCCGCTGGAAGACGATGTATTGATTCGGGACGCAATTTGAGTGATCCATCGTCATTAGGAGGCCCTGAACGTAACAATTTACTATCAGTTTTTCGTCCGATTCGAAAATCTTTGACTCAGAGCAGATCGGCCATAAGGTGCCCGAGGCAGCAATAGACCCATGGAGACAAGTCGGCTGGAGGACGATGTATTGAATCGGGACGCAATTTGAGTGATCCATCGTCATTAGGTTGCCCTGAAAGTTACAATTCACTATCAGTTTTTCATCCCATTCTATAATCTAGACTCACAGCAGAACGGCCATAAGGTGCCCGAATCAGCAATAGTCCCATGGAGTCAAGTCGGCTAGTGGACGATGTACTGAATAGGGACGCAATTTGTGTGGTCCATCATCATTAGGTGGCCCTGAATGTTACAAATCACTATCAGTTTTTCGTCCGATTCGAAAATCTTAGACTCACAGCAGAACGGCCATAAGGTGCCCGAGGCAGCAATCGACCCATGGAGACAAGTCTGCTGGAGGACGATGTATTGAATCGGGACGCAATTTGAGTGATCCATTGTCATTAGGTGGCCCTGAAAGTTACAATTCACTATCAGTATTTCGTCCGATTCGAAAATCTTTGACTCACAGCAGAACGGCCATAAGATGCCCGAGGCAGCAATAGACCCATGAAGTCAAGTCTGCTGGAGGACGATGCATTGAATCAGGACGCAATTTGAGTGATCCATCGTCATTAGGTGGCCCTGAAAGTTACAATTCACTATCAGTTTTTCGTCCGATTCGAAAATCTTTGACTCACAGCAGAACGGCCATAAGGTGCCCGAGGCAGCAATCGACCCATGGAGACAAGTGTGCTGGAGGACGATGTATTGAATCGGGACGCAATTTGAGTGATCCATCGTCACTAGGAGGCCCTGAACGTTACAATTCACTATCAGTTTTTCGTCCGATTCGAAAATCTTTGACTCACAGCAGAACGGCCAGAATGTGCCCGAGGCAGCAATAGACCCATGAAGTCAAGTCTACTGGAGGACGATGTATTGACTCAGGACGCAATTTGAGTGATCCATCGTCATTAGGTGGCCCTGAAAGTTACAATTCACTATCAGTTTTTCGTTCCATTCGAGAATCTAGACTCACAGCAGAACGGCCATAAGGTGCCCGCGGCAGCAATAGACACATGTAGACAAGTCGGCTGGGCACGATGTATTGAATCGGGACGCAATTTGAGTGATCCATCGTCATTAGGTGGCCCTGAAGGTTACAATTCACTATCAGTTTTTCGTCCCATTCGATAATCTAGATTCACAGCAGAACGGCCATAAGGTGCCCGAGGCAGCAATAGACCCATGGAGTCAACTCGGCTGGAGGACGATGTATTGAATCGGGACGCAATTTGCGTGGTCCATCGTCATTGGGTGGCCCTGAATGTTACAATTCACTATCAGTTTTTCGTCCGATTCGAAAATCTTTGACTCACAGCAGAACGGCCATTAGGTGCCCGAGGCAGCAATCGACCCATGGAGACAAGTCTGCTGGAGGACGATGTATTGGATCGGGACGCAATTTGAGTGATCCATCGTCATTAGGAGGCCCTGAACGTTACAATTCACTATCAGTTTTTCGTCCCATTCGATAATCTAGACTCACAGCAGAACGGCCATAAGGTGCCCGAGGCAGCAATAGACCCATGGAGACAAGTGTGCTGGAGGACGATGTATTGAATCGGGACGCAATTTGAGTGATCCATCGTCACTAGGAGGCCCTGAACGTTACAATTCACTATCAGTTTTTCGTCCGATTCGAAAATCTTTGACTCACAGCAGAACGGCCAGAAGGTGCCCGAGGCAGCAATAGACCCATGAAGTCAAGTCTGCTGGAGGACGATGTATTGACTCAGGACGCAATTTGAGTGATCCATCGTCATTAGGTGGCCCTGAACGCTACAATTCACTATCAGTTTTTCGTTCCATTCGAGAATCTAGACTCATAGCAGAACGGCCATAAGGTGCCCGCGGCAGCAATAGACACATGGAGACAAGTCGGCTGGGCACGATGTATTGAATCGGGACGCAATTTGAGTGATCCATCGTCATTAGGTGGCCCTGAACGTTACAATTCACTATCAGTTTTTCGTCCCATTCGATAATCTAGATTCACAGCAGAACGGCCATAAGGTGCCCGAATCAGCAATAGTCCCATGGAGTCAAGTCGGCTAGTGGACGATGTACTGAATCGGGACGCAATTTGTGTGGTCCATCATCATTAGGTGGCCCTGAATGTTACAAATCACTATCAGTTTTTCGTCCGATTCGAAAATCTTAGACTCACAGCAGAACGGCCATAAGGTGCCCGAGGCAACAATAGACCCATGGAGTCAAGTCGGCTGGAGGACGATGTATTGAATCGGGACGCAATTTGAGTGATCCATCGTCATTAGGTGGCCCTGAACGTTACAATTCACTATCAGTTTTTCGTCCCATTCGATAATCTAGACTCACAGCAGAACGGCCATAAGGTGCCCGAGGCAGCAATAGACCCATGGAGTCAAGTTGGCTGGAGGACGATGTATTGAATCGGGACGCAATTTGAATGATCCATCGTCATTAGGTGGCCCTGAACGTTACAATTCACTATCAGTTTTTCGTCCCATTCGATAATCTAGACTCACAGCAGAACGGCCATAAGGTGCCCGAGGCAGCAATAGACCCATGGAGACAAGTCTGCTGGAGGACGATGTATTGAATCGGGACGCAATTTGAGTGATCCATCGTCACTAGGAGGCCCTGAACGTTACAATTCACTATCAGTTTTTCGTCCGATTCGAAAATCTTTGACTCACAGCAGAACGGCCAGAAGGTGCCCGAGGCAGCAATAGACCCATGGAGACAAGTCGGCTGGAGGACGATGTATTGAATCGGGACGCAATTTGAGTGATCCATCGTCATTAGGTTGCCCTGAAAGTTACAATTCACTATCAGTTTTTCATCCCATTCTATAATCTAGACTCACAGCAGAACGGCCATAAGGTGCCCGAATCAGCAATAGTCCCATTGAGTCAAGTCGGCTAGTGGACGATGTACTGAATCGGGACGCAATTTGTGTGGTCCATCGTCATTAGGTGGCCCTGAATGTTACAAATCACTATCAGTTTTTCGTCCGATTCGAAAATCTTAGACTCACAGCAGAACGGCCATAAGGTGCCCGAGGCAGCAATCGACCCATGGAGACAAGTCTGCTGGAGGACGATGTATTGAATCGGGACGCAATTTGAGTGATCCATTGTCATTAGGTGGCCCTGAAAGTTACAATTCACTATCAGTATTTCGTCCGATTCGAAAATCTTTGACTCACAGCAGAACGGCCATAAGATGCCCGAGGCAGCAATAGACCCATGAAGTCAAGTCTGCTGGAGGACGATGTATTGAATCAGGACGCAATTTGAGTGATCCATCGTCATTAGGTGGCCCTGAAAGTTACAATTCACTATCAGTTTTTCGTCCCATTCGATAATCTAGACTCACAGCAGAACGGCCATAAGGTGCCCGAGGCAGCAATAGACCCATGGAGACAAGTCTGCTGGAGGACGATGTATTGAATCGGGACGCAATTTGAGTGTTCCATCGTCATTAGGAGGCCCTGAACGTTACAATTCACTATCAGTTTTTCGTCCGATTCGAAAATCTTTGAGTCAGAGCAGGCCTGCCATAAGGTGCCCGGGGCAGCAATAGACCCATGGAGACAAGTCTGCTGGAGGACGATGTATTGAATCGGGACGCAATTTGAGTGATCCATCCTCATTAGGTGGCCCTGAACGTTACAATTCACTATCAGTTTTTCATCCCATTCTATAATCTAGACTCACAGCAGAACGGCCATAAGGTGCCCGAGGCAGCAATAGTCCCATGGAGTCAAGTCGGCTGGGGACGATGTATTGAATCGGGACGCAATTTGAGTGATCCATCGTCATTAGGTGGCCCTGAACGTTACAATTCACTATCAGTTTTTCGTCCCATTCGATAATCTAGATTCACAGCAGAACGGCCATAAGGTGCCCGAGGCAGCAATAGACCCATGGAGTCAACTAGGCTGGAGGACGATGTATTGAATCGGGACGCAATTTGCGTTGTCCATCGTCATTAGGTGGCCCTGAACGTTACAATTCACTATCAGTTTTTCGTCCCATTCGATAATCTAGACTCACAGCAGAACGGGCATAAGGTGCCCGAGGCAGCAATAGACCCATGGAGACAAGTCGGCTGGAGGACGATGTATTGAATCGGGACGCAATTTGAATGATCCATCGTCATTAGGAGGCCCTGAACGTTACAATTCACTATCAGTTTTTTGTCCCATTCGATAATCTAGACTCACAGCAGAACGGCCATAAGGTGCCCGAGGCAGCAATAGACCCATGGAGACAAGTCTGCTGGAGGACGATGTATTGAATCGGGACGCAATTTGAGTGTTCCATCGTCATTAGGAGGCCCTGAACGTTACAATTCACTATCAGTTTTTCGTCCGATTCGAAAATCTTTGAGTCACAGCAGGACTGCCATTAAGGTGCCCGAGGCAGCAATAGACCAATGGAGACAAGTCCGCTGGAAGACGATGTATTGAATCGGGACGCAATTTGAGTGATCCATCGTCATTAGGAGGCCCTGAACGTAACAATTTACTATCAGTTTTTCGTCCGATTCGAAAATCTTTGACTCAGAGCAGATCGGCCATAAGGTGCCCGAGGCAGCAATAGACCCATGGAGACAAGTCGGCTGGAGGACGATGTATTGAATCGGGACGCAATTTGAGTGATCCATCGTCATTAGGTTGCCCTGAAAGTTACAATTCACTATCAGTTTTTCATCCCATTCTATAATCTAGACTCACAGCAGAACGGCCATAAGGTGCCCGAATCAGCAATAGTCCCATGGAGTCAAGTCGGCTAGTGGACGATGTACTGAATCGGGACGCAATTTGTGTGGTCCATCATCATTAGGTGGCCCTGAATGTTACAAATCACTATCAGTTTTTCGTCCGATTCGAAAATCTTAGACTCACAGCAGAACGGCCATAAGGTGCCCGAGGCAGCAATAGACCCATGGAGTCAAGTCGGCTGGAGGACGATGTATTGAATCGGGACGCAATTTGAGTGATCCATCGTCATTAGGTGGCCCTGAACGTTACAATTCACTATCAGTTTTTCGTCCCATTCGATAATCTAGACTCACAGCAGAACGGCCATAAGGTGCCCGAGGCAGCAATAGACCCATGGAGTCAAGTTGGCTGGAGGACGATGTATTGAATCGGGACGCAATTTGAATGATCCATCGTCATTAGGTGGCCCTGAACGTTACAATTCACTATCAGTTTTTCGTCCCATTCGATAATCTAGACTCACAGCAGAACGGCCATAAGGTGCCCGAGGCAGCAATAGACCCATGGAGACAAGTCTGCTGGAGGACGATGTATTGAATCGGGACGCAATTTGAGTGATCCATCGTCACTAGGAGGCCCTGAACGTTACAATTCACTATCAGTTTTTCGTCCGATTCGAAAATCTTTGACTCACAGCAGAACGGCCAGAAGGTGCCCGAGGCAGCAATAGACCCATGGAGACAAGTCGGCTGGAGGACGATGTATTGAATCGGGACGCAATTTGAGTGATCCATCGTCATTAGGTTGCCCTGAAAGTTACAATTCACTATCAGTTTTTCATCCCATTCTATAATCTAGACTCACAGCAGAACGGCCATAAGGTGCCCGAATCAGCAATAGTCCCATTGAGTCAAGTCGTCTAGTGGACGATGTACTGAATCGGGACGCAATTTGTGTGGTCCATCGTCATTAGGTGGGCCTGAATGTTACAAATCACTATCAGTTTTTCGTCCGATTCGAAAATCTTAGACTCACAGCAGAACGGCCATAAGGTGCCCGAGGCAGCAATCGACCCATGGAGACAAGTCTGCTGGAGGACGATGTATTGAATCGGGACGCAATTTGAGTGATCCATTGTCATTAGGTGGCCCTGAAAGTTACAATTCACTATCAGTTTTTCGTCCGATTCGAAAATCTTTGACTCACAGCAGAACGGCCATAAGGTGCCCGAGGCAGCAATCGACCCATGGAGACAAGTGTGCTGGAGGACGATGTATTGAATCGGGACGCAATTTGAGTGATCCATCGTCACTAGGAGGCCCTGAACGTTACAATTCACTATCAGTTTTTCGTCCGATTCGAAAATCTTTGACTCACAGCAGAACGGCCAGAAGGTGCCCGAGGCAGCAATAGACCCATGAAGTCAAGTCTGCTGGAGGACGATGTATTGACTCAGGACGCAATTTGAGTGATCCATCGTCATTAGGTGGCCCTGAACGCTACAATTCACTATCAGTTTTTCGTTCCATTCGAGAATCTAGACTCACAGCAGAACGGCCATAAGGTGCCCGCGGCAGCAATAGACACATGGAGACAAGTCGGCTGGGCACGATGTATTGAATCGGGACGCAATTTGAGTGATCCATCGTCATTAGGTGGCCCTGAACGTTACAATTCACTATCAGTTTTTCGTCCCATTCGATAATCTAGATTCACAGCAGAACGGCCATAAGGTGCCCGAGGCAGCAATAGACCCATGGAGTCAACTCGGCTGGAGGACGATGTATTGAATCGGGACGCAATTTGCGTGGTCCATCGTCATTGGGTGGCCCTGAATGTTACAATTCACTATCAGTTTTTCGTCCGATTCGAAAATCTTTGACTCACAGCAGAACGGCCATTAGGTGCCCGAGGCAGCAATCGACCCATGGAGACAAGTCTGCTGGAGGACGATGTATTGGATCGGGACGCAATTTGAGTGATCCATCGTCATTAGGAGGCCCTGAACGTTACAATTCACTATCAGTTTTTCGTCCCATTCGATAATCTAGACTCACAGCAGAACGGCCATAAGGTGCCCGAGGCAGCAATAGACCCATGGAGTCAAGTCGGCTGGAGGACGATGTATTGAATCGGGACGCAATTTGAGTGATCCATCGTCATTAGGTGGCCCTGAAAGTTACAATTCACTATCAGTTTTTCGTCCCGTTCGATAATCTAGACCCACAGCAGAACGGCCATAAGGTGCCCGAGGCAGCAATAGACCCATGGAGTCAAGTTGGCTGGAGGACGATGTATTGAATCGGGACGCAATTTGAATGATCCATCGTCATTAGGTGGCCCTGAACGTTACAATTCACTATCAGTTTTTCGTCCCATTCGATAATCTAGACTCACAGCAGAACGGCCATAAGGTGCCCGAGGCAGCAATAGACCCATGGAGACAAGTCTGCTGGAAGACGATGTATTGAATCGGGACGCAATTTGAGTGTTCCATCGTCATTAGGAGGCCCTGAACGTTACAATTCACTATCAGTTTTTCGTCCGATTCGAAAATCTTTGAGTCAGAGCAGGCCTGCCATAAGGTGCCCGGGGCAGCAATAGACCCATGGAGACAAGTCTGCTGGAGGACGATGTATTGAATCGGGACGCAATTTGAGTGATCCATCCTCATTAGGTGGCCCTGAACGTTACAATTCACTATCAGTTTTTCATCCCATTCTATAATCTAGACTCACAGCAGAACGGCCATAAGGTGCCCGAGGCAGCAATAGTCCCATGGAGTCAAGTCGGCTGGGGACGATGTATTGAATCGGGACGCAATTTGAGTGATCCATCGTCATTAGGTGGCCCTGAACGTTACAATTCACTATCAGTTTTTCGTCCCATTCGATAATCTAGATTCACAGCAGAACGGCCATAAGGTGCCCGAGGCAGCAATAGACCCATGGGGTCAACTAGGCTGGAGGTCGATGTATTGAATCGGGACGCAATTTGCGTGGTCCATCGTCATTAGGTGGCCCTGAACGTTACAATTCACTATCAGTTTTTCGTCCCATTCGATAATCTAGACTCACAGCAGAACGGGCATAAGGTGCCCGAGGCAGAAATAGACCCATGGAGACAAGTCGGCTGGAGGACGATGTATTGAATCGGGACGCAATTTGAATGATCCATCGTCATTAGGAGGCCCTGAACGTTACAATTCACTATCAGTTTTTTGTCCCATTCGATAATCTAGACTCACAGCAGAACGGCCATAAGGTGCCCGAGGCAGCAATAGACCCATGGAGACAAGTCTGCTGGAGGACGATGTATTGAATCGGGACGCAATTTGAGTGTTCCATCGTCATTAGGAGGCCCTGAACGTTACAATTCACTATCAGTTTTTCGTCCGATTCGAAAATCTTTGAGTCACAGCAGGACTGCCATTAAGGTGCCCGAGGCAGCAATAGACCAATGGAGACAAGTCCGCTGGAAGACGATGTATTGAATCGGGACGCAATTTGAGTGATCCATCGTCATTAGGAGGCCCTGAACGTAACAATTTACTATCAGTTTTTCGTCCGATTCGAAAATCTTTGACTCAGAGCAGATCGGCCATAAGGTGCCCGAGGCAGCAATAGACCCATGGAGACAAGTCGGCTGGAGGACGATGTATTGAATCGGGACGCAATTTGAGTGATCCATCGTCATTAGGTTGCCCTGAAAGTTACAATTCACTATCAGTTTTTCATCCCATTCTATAATCTAGACTCACAGCAGAACGGCCATAAGGTGCCCGAATCAGCAATAGTCCCATGGAGTCAAGTCGGCTAGTGGACGATGTACTGAATCGGGACGCAATTTGTGTGGTCCATCATCATTAGGTGGCCCTGAATGTTACAAATCACTATCAGTTTTTCGTCCGATTCGAAAATCTTAGACTCACAGCAGAACGGCCATAAGGTGCCCGAGGCAGCAATCGACCCATGGAGACAAGTCTGCTGGAGGACGATGTATTGAATCGGGACGCAATTTGAGTGATCCATTGTCATTAGGTGGCCCTGAAAGTTACAATTCACTATCAGTATTTCGTCCGATTCGAAAATCTTTGACTCACAGCAGAACGGCCATAAGGTGCCCGAGGCAGCAATAGACCCATGAAGTCAAGTCTGCTGGAGGACGATGTATTGAATCAGGACGCAATTTGAGTGATCCATCGTCATTAGGTGGCCCTGAATGTTACAGTTCACTATCAGTTTTTCGTCCCATTCGATTATCTAGACTCACAGCAGAACGGCTATAAGGTGCCCGAGGCAGCAATAGACCCATGGAGACAAGTCTGCTGGAGGACGATGTATTGAATCGGGACGCAATTTGAGTGTTCCATCGTCATTAGGAGGCCCTGAACGTTACAATTCACTATCAGTTTTTCGTCCGATTCGAAAATCTTTGAGTCAGAGCAGGCCTGCCATAAGGTGCCCGGGGCAGCAATAGACCCATGGAGACAAGTCTGCTGGAGGACGATGTATTGAATCGGGACGCAATTTGAGTGATCCATCGTCATTAGGTGGCCCTGAACGTTACAATTCACTGTGAGTTTTTCATCCCATTCTATAATCTAGACTCACAGCAGAACGGCCATTAGGTGCCCGAGGCAGCAATAGTCCCATGGAGTCAAGTCGGCTGGGGACGATGTATTGAATCGGGACGCAATTTGAGTGATCCATCGTCATTAGGTGGCCCTGAACGTTACAATTCACTATCAGTTTTTCGTCCCATTCGATAATCTAGATTCACAGCAGAACGGCCATAAGGTGCCCGAGGCAGCAATAGACCCATGGAGTCAACTAGGCTGGAGGACGATGTATTGAATCGGGACGCAATTTGCGTGCTCCATCGTCATTAGGTGGCCCTGAATTTTACAATTCACTATCAGTTTTTCGTCCGATTCGAAAATCTTTGAGTCACAGCAGGCCTGCCATAAGGTGCCCGAGGCAGCAATAGACCCATGGAGACAAGTCTGCTGGAGGACGATGTATTGAATCGGGACGCAATTTGAGTGTTCCATCGTCATTAGGAGGCCCTGAACGTAACAATTTACTATCAGTTTTTCGTCCGATTCGAAAATCTTTGACTCAGAGCAGAACGGCCATAAGGTGCCCGAGGCAGCAATAGACCCATGGAGACAAGTCGGCTGGAGGACGATGTATTGAATCGGGACGCAATTTGAGTGATCCATCGTCATTAGGTTGCCCTGAAAGTTACAATTCACTATCAGTTTTTCATCCCATTCTATAATCTAGACTCACAGCAGAACGGCCATAAGGTGCCCGAATCAGCAATAGTCCCATGGAGTCAAGTCGGCTAGTGGACGATGTACTGAATCGGGACGCAATTTGTGTGGTCCATCGTCATTAGGTGGCCCTGAATGTTACAAATCACTATCAGTTTTTCGTCCGATTCGAAAATATTACACTCACAGCAGAACGGCCATAAGGTGCCCGAGGCAGCAATCGACCCATGGACACAAGTCTGCTGGAGGACGATGTATTGAATCGGGACGCAATTTGAGTGATCCATTGTCATTAGGTGGCCCTGAAAGTTACAATTCACTATCAGTATTTCGTCCGATTCGAAAATCTTTGACTCACAGCAGAACGGCCATAAGGTGCCCGAGGCAGCAATAGACCCATGAAGTCAAGTCTGCTGGTGGACGATGTATTGAATCAGGACGCAATTTGAGTGATCCATCGTCATTAGGTGGCCCTGAACGTTACAATTCACTATCAGTTTTTCGTCCCATTCGATAATCTAGATTCACAGCAGAACGGCCATTAGGTGCCCGAGGCAACAATAGACCCATGGAGTCAAGTGGGCTGGAGGACAATGTATTGTATTGGGACACAATTTGAGTGATCCATCGTCATTAGGTGGCCCTGAACATTACAATTCACTATCAGTTTTTCGTCCCATTCGATAATCTAGACTCACAGCAGAACGGCCATAAGGTGCCCGAGGCAGCAATAGACCCATGAAGTCAAGTCTGCTGGAGGACGATGTATTGAATCGGGACGCAATTTTAGTGTTCCATCGTCATTAGGAGGCCCTGAACGTTACAATTCACTATCTGTTTTTCGTCCGATTCGAAAATCTTTGAGTCACAGCTGAACGGCCATAAGGTGCCCGAGGCTGCAATAGACCCATGGAGACAGTCTGCTGGAGGACAATGTATTGAATCGGTACGCAATTTGAGTGATCCATCGTCATTAGGTGGCCTTGAACGTTACAATTCACTATCAGTTTTTCGTCCGATTCGAAAATCTTTGACTCACAGCAGAACGGCCATATGGTGCCAAGGCAACAATAGACCCATGGAGACATGTCGGCTGGAGGACGATGTATTGTATCGGGACGCAATTTGAGTGATCCATCGTCATTAGGTGGCCCTGAACGTTACAATTCACTATCAGTTTTTCGTCCGATTCGAAAATCTTTGACTCACAGCAGAACGGCCATAAGGTGCCCGAGGCAGCAATAGACCCATGGAGACAAGTCTGCTGGAGGACGATGTATTGAATCGGGACGCAATTTGTGTGGTCCATCGTCATTAGGTGGCCCTGAATGTTACAAATCACTATCAGTTTTTCGTCCGATTCGAAAATCTTTGACTCACAGCAGAACGGCCATAAGGTGCCCGAGGCAGCAATCGACCCATGGAGACAAGTCTGCTGGAGGACGATGTATTGAATCGGGACGCAATTTGAGTGATCCATCGTCATTAGGTTGCCCTGAAAGTTACAATTCACTATCAGTTTTTCATCCCATTCTATAATCTAGACTCACAGCAGAACGGCCATAAGGTGCCCGAATCAGCAATAGTCCCATGGAGTCAAGTCGGCTAGTGGACGATGTACTGAATCGGGACGCAATTTGTGTGGTCCATCGTCATTAGGTGGCCCTGAATGTTACAAATCACTATCAGTTTTTCGTCCGATTCGAAAATCTTAGACTCACAGCAGAACGGCCATAAGGTGCCCGAGGCAGCAATCGACCCATGGAGACAAGTCTGCTGGAGGACGATGTATTGAATCGGGACGCAATTTGAGTGATCCATTGTCATTAGGTGGCCCTGAAAGTTACAATTCACTATCAGTATTTCGTCCGATTCGAAAATCTTTTACTCACAGCAGAACGGCCATAAGGTGCCCGAGGCAGCAATAGACCCATGAAGTCAAGTCTGCTGGAGGACGATGTATTGAATCAGGACGCAATTTGAGAGATCCATCGTCATTAGGTGGCCCTGAATGTTACAGTTCACTATCAGTTTTTCGTCCCATTCGATTATCTAGACTCACAGCAGAACGGCTATAAGGTGCCCGAGGCAGCAATAGACCCATGGAGACAAGTCTGCTGGAGGACGATGTATTGAATCGGGACGCAATTTGAGTGTTCCATCGTCATTAGGAGGCCCTGAACGTTACAATTCACTATCAGTTTTTCGTCCGATTCGAAAATCTTTGAGTCAGAGCAGGCCTGCCATAAGGTGCCCGGGGCAGCAATAGACACATGGAGACAAGTCTGCTGGAGGACGATGTATTGAATCGGGACGCAATTTGAGTGATCCATCGTCATTAGGTGGCCCTGAACGTTACAATTCACTATCAGTTTTTCATCCCATTCTATAATCTAGACTCCCAGCAGAACGGGCATAAGGTGCCCGAGGCAGCAATCGACCCATGGAGACAAGTCTGCTGGAGGACGATGTATTGAATCGGGACGCAATTTGAGTGATCCATCGTCATTAGGTTGCCCTGAAAGTTACAATTCACTATCAGTTTTTCATCCCATTCTATAATCTAGACTCACAGCAGAACGGCCATAAGGTGCCCGAATCAGCAATAGTCCCATGGAGTCAAGTCGGCTAGTGGACGATGTACTGAATCGGGACGCAATTTGTGTGGTCCATCGTCATTAGGTGGCCCTGAATGTTACAAATCACTATCAGTTTTTCGTCCGATTCGAAAATCTTAGACTCACAGCAGAACGGCCATAAGGTGCTCGAGGCAGCAATAGTCCCATGGAGTCAAGTCGGCTGGGGACGATGTATTGAATCGGGACGCAATTTGAGTGATCCATCGTCATTAGGTGGCCCTGAACGTTACAATTCACTATCAGTTTTTCGTCCCATTCGATAATCTAGATTCACAGCAGAACGGCCATAAGGTGCCCGAGGCAGCAATAGACCCATGGAGACAAGTCTGCTGGAGGACGATGTATTGAATCGGGACGCAATTTGAGTGATCCATCGTCATTAGGTGGCCCTGAACGTTACAATTCACTATCAGTTTTTCGTCCCATTCGATAATCTAGACTCACAGCAGAACGGGCATAAGGTGCCCGAGGCAGCAATAGACCCATGGAGACAAGTCGGCTGGAGGACGATGTATTGAATCGGGACGCAATTTGAATGATCCATCGTCATTAGGAGGCCCTGAACGTTACAATTCACTATCAGTTTTTTGTCCCATTCGATAATCTAGACTCACAGCAGAACGGCCATAAGGTGCCCGGGGCAGCAATAGACCCATGGAGACAAGTCTGCTGGAGGACGATGTATTGAATCGGGACGCAATTTGAGTGTTCCATCGTCATTAGGAGGCCCTGAACGTTACAATTCACTATCAGTTTTTCGTCCGATTCGAAAATCTTTGAGTCACAGCAGGACTGCCGTTAAGGTGCCCGAGGCAGCAATAGACCAATGGAGACAAGTCCGCTGGAGGACGATGTATTGAATCGGGACGCAATTTGAGTGATCCATCGTCATTAGGAGGCCCTGAACGTAACAATTTACTATCAGTTTTTCGTCCGATTCGAAAATCTTTGACTCAGAGCAGAACGGCCATAAGGTGCCCGAGGCAGCAATAGACCCATGGAGTCAAGTCGGCTGGAGGACTATGTATTGAATCGGGACGCAATTTGAGTGATCCATCGTCATTAGGAGGCCCTGAACGTTACAATTCACTATCAGTATATCGTACCATTCGATAATCTAGACTCACAGCAGAACGGCCATAAGGTGCCTGAGGCAGCAATAGACCCATGGAGTCAAGTCGGCTGGAGGACGATGTATTGAATCGGGACGCAATTTGAATGATCCATCGACATTAGGTGTCCCTGAACGTTACCATTCACTATCAGTTTTTCGTCCCATTCGATAATCTAGACTCACAGCAGAACGGCCATAAGGTGCCCGTGGCAGCAATCGACCCGTGGAGACAAGTCTGCTGGAGGACGATGTATTGAATCGGGACGCAATTTGAGTGATCCATCGTCATTAGGTGGCCCTGAACGTTACAATTCACTATCAGTTTTTCGTCCCATTCTATAATCTAGATTCACAGCAGAACGGCCATAAGGTGCCCGAGGCAGCAATAGACCCATGGAGTCAACTAGGCTGGAGGACGATGTATTGAATCGGGACGCAATTTGCGTGGTCCATCGTCATTAGGTGGCCCTGAATTTTACAATTCACTATCAGTTTTTCGTCCGATTCGAAAATCTTTGAGTCACAGCAGGCCTGCCATAAGGTGCCCGAGGCAGCAATAGACCCATGGAGACAAGTCTGCTGGAGGACGATGTATTGAATCGGGACGCAATTTGAGTGATCCATCGTCATTAGGTGGCCCTGAACGTTACAATTCACTATCAGTTTTTCGTCCCATTCGATAATCTAGACTCACAGCAGAACGGGCATAAGGTGCCCGAGGCAGCAATAGACCCATGGAGACAAGTCGGCTGGAGGACGATGTATTGAATCGGGACGCAATTTGAATGATCCATCGTCATTAGGAGGCCCTGAACGTTACAATTCACTATCAGTTTTTTGTCCCATTCGATAATCTAGACTCACAGCAGAACGGCCATAAGGTGCCCGGGGCAGCAATAGACCCATGGAGACATGTCTGCTGGAGGACGATGTATTGAATCGGGACGTAATTTGAGTGTTCCATCGTCATTAGGAGGCCCTGAACGTTACAATTCACTATCAGTTTTTCGTCCGATTCGAAAATCTTTGAGTCACAGCAGGACTGCCATTAAGGTGCCCGAGGCAGCAATAGACCAATGGAGACAAGTCCGCTGGAGGACGATGTATTGAATCGGGACGCAATTTGAGTGATCCATCGTCATTAGGAGGCCCTGAACGTAACAATTTACTATCAGTTTTTCGTCCGATTCGAAAATCTTTGACTCAGAGCAGAACGGCCATAAGGTGCCCGAGGCAGCAATAGACCCATGGAGACAAGTCGGCTGGAGGACGATGTATTGAATCGGGACGCAATTTGAGTGATCCATCGTCATTAGGTTGCCCTGAAAGTTACAATTCACTATCAGTTTTTCGTCCCATTCTATAATCTAGACTCACAGCAGAACGGCCATAAGGTGCCCGAATCAGCAATAGTCCCATGGAGTCAAGTCGGCTAGTGGACGATGTACTGAATCGGGACGCAATTTGTGTGGTCCATCGTCATTAGGTGGCCCTGAACGTTACAATTCACTATCAGTTTTTTGTCCCATTCGATAATCTAGACTCACAGCAGAACGGCCATAAGGTGCCCGGGGCAGCAATCGACCCATGGAGACAAGTCTGCTGGTGGACGATGTATTGAATCGGGACGCAATTTGAGTGATCCGTTGTCATTAGGTGGCCCTGAACGTTACAATTCACTATCAGTATTTCGTCCGATTCGAAAATCTTTGACTCACAGCAGAACGGCCATAAGGTGCCCGAGGCAGCAATAGACCCATGAAGTCAAGTCTGCTGGTGGACGATGTATTGAATCAGGACGCAATTTGAGTGATCCATCGTCATTAGGTGGCCCTGAACGTTACAATTCACTATCAGTTTTTTGTCCCATTCGATAATCTAGACTCACAGCAGAACGGCCATAAGGTGCCCGGGGCAGCAATAGACCCATGGAGACAAGTCTGCTGGAGGACGATGTATTGAATCGGGACGCAATTTGAGTGTTCCATCGTCATTAGGAGGCCCTGAACGTTACAATTCACTATCAGTTTTTCGTCCGATTCGAAAATCTTTGACTCAGAGCAGAACGGCCATAAGGTGCCCGAGGCAGCAATAGACCCATGGAGTCAAGTCGGCTGGAGGACTATGTATTGAATCGGGACGCAATTTGAGTGATCCATCGTCATTAGGAGGCCCTGAACGTTACAATTCACTATCAGTATATCGTACCATTCGATAATCTAGACTCACAGCAGAACGGCCATAAGGTGCCTGAGGCAGCAATAGACCCATGGAGTCAAGTCGGCTGGAGGACGATGTATTGAATCGGGACGCAATTTGAATGATCCATCGTCATTAGGTGGCCCTGAACGTTACAATTCACTATCAGTTTTTCGTCCCATTCGATAATCTAGACTCACAGCAGAACGGCCATAAGGTGCCCGTGGCAGCAATCGACCCGTGGAGACAAGTCTGCTGGAGGACGATGTATTGAATCGGGACGCAATTTGAGTGATCCATTGTCATTAGGTGGCCCTGAAAGTTACAATTCACTATCAGTATTTCGTCCGATTCGAAAATCTTTGACTCACAGCAGTACGGCCATAAGGTGCCCGAGGCAGCAATAGACCCATGAAGTCAAGTCTGCTGGTGGACGATGTATTGAATCAGGACGCAATTTGAGTGATCCATCGTCATTAGGTGGCCCTGAACGTTACAATTCACTATCAGTTTTTCGTCCCATTCGATAATCTAGACTCACAGCAGAACGGCCATAAGGTGCCCGAGGCAGCAATAGACCCATGAAGTCAAGTCTGCTGGAGGACGATGTATTGAATCGGGACGCAATTTTAGTGTTCCATCGTCATTAGGAGGCCCTGAACGTTACAATTCACTATCAGTTTTTCGTCCGATTCGAAAATCTTTGAGTCACAGCTGAACGGCCATAAGGTGCCCGAGGCTGCAATAGACCCATGGAGACAGTCTGCTGGAGGACAATGTATTGAATCGGGACGCAATTTGAGTGATCCATCGTCATTAGGTGGCCTTGAACGTTACAATTCACTATCAGTTTTTCGTCCGATTCGAAAATCTTTGACTCACAGCAGAACGGCCATAAGGTGCCAAGGCAACAATAGACCCATGGAGACATGTCGGCTGGAGGACGATGTATTGAATCGGGACGCAATTTGAGTGATCCATCGTCATTAGGTGGCCCTGAACGTTACAATTCACTATCAGTTTTTCGTCCGATTCGAAAATCTTTGACTCACAGCAGAACGGCCATAAGGTGCCCGAGGCAGCAATAGACCCATGGAGACAAGTCTGCTGGAGGACGATGTATTGAATCGGGACGCAATTTGTGTGGTCCATCGTCATTAGGTGGCCCTGAATGTTACAAATCACTATCAGTTTTTCGTCCGATTCGAAAATCTTTGACTCACAGCAGAACGGCCATAAGGTGCCCGAGGCAGCAATCGACCCATGGAGACAAGTCTGCTGGAGGACGATGTATTGAATCGGGACGCAATTTGAGTGTCCATCGTCATTAGGTGGCCCTGAACGTTACAATTCACTATCAGTTTTTCATCCCATTCTATAATCTAGACTCACAGCAGAACGGCCATAAGGTGCCCGTGGCAGCAATCGACCCGTGGAGACAAGTCTGCTGGAGGACGATGTATTGAATCGGGACGCAATTTGAGTGATCCATTGTCATTAGGTGGCCCTGAAAGTTACAATTCACTATCAGTATTTCGTCCGATTCGAAAATCTTTGACTCACAGCAGAACGGCCATAAGGTGCCCGAGGCAGCAATAGACCCATGAAGTCAAGTCTGCTGGTGGACGATGTATTGAATCAGGACGCAATTTGAGTGATCCATCGTCATTAGGTGGCCCTGAACGTTACAATTCACTATCAGTTTTTCGTCCCATTCGATAATCTAGATTCACAGCAGAACGGCCATTAGGTGCCCGAGGCAACAATAGACCCATGGAGTGAAGTGGGCTGGAGGACAATGTATTGTATTGGGACACAATTTGAGTGATCCATCGTCATTAGGTGGCCCTGAACGTTACAATTCACTATCAGTTTTTCATCCCATTCTATAATCTAGACTCACAGCAGAACGGCCATAAGGTGCCCGAATCAGCAATACTCCCATGGAGTCAAGTCGGCTAGTGGACGATGTACTGAATCGGGACGCAATTTGTGTGGTCCATCGTCATTAGGTGGCCCTGAACGTTACAATTCACTATCAGTTTTTTGTCCCATTCGATAATCTAGACTCACAGCAGAACGGCCATAAGGTGCCCGGGGCAGCAATAGACCCATGGAGACAAGTCTGCTGGAGGACGATGTATTGAATCGGGACGCAATTTGAGTGTTCCATCGTCATTAGGAGGCCCTGAACGTTACAATTCACTATCAGTTTTTCGTCCGATTCGAAAATCTTTGACTCAGAGAAGAACGGCCATAAGGTGCCCGAGGCAGCAATAGACCCATGGAGTCAAGTCGGCTGGAGGACTATGTATTGAATCGGGACGCAATTTGAGTGATCCATCGTCATTAGGAGGCCCTGAACGTTACAATTCACTATCAGTATATCGTACCATTCGATAATCTAGACTCACAGCAGAACGGCCATAAGGTGCCTGAGGCAGCAATAGACCCATGGAGTCAAGTCGGCTGGAGGACGATGTATTGAATCGGGACGCAATTTGAGTGATCCATCGTCATTAGGTGGCCCTGAACGTTACAATTCACTATCAGTTTTTCGTCCCATTCGATAATCTAGACTCACAGCAGAACGGCCATAAGGTGCCCGTGTCAGCAATCGACCCGTGGAGACAAGTCTGCTGGAGGACGATGTATTGAATCGGGACGCAATTTGAGTGATCCATTGTCATTAGGTGGCCCTGAAAGTTACAATTCACTATCAGTATTTCGTCCGATTCGAAAATCTTTGACTCACAGCAGAACGGCCATAAGGTGCCCGAGGCAGCAATAGACCCATGAAGTCAAGTCTGCTGGTGGACGATGTATTGAATCAGGACGCAATTTGAGTGATCCATCGTCATTAGGTGGCCCTGAACGTTACAATTCACTATCAGTTTTTCGTCCCATTCGATAATCTAGATTCACAGCAGAACGGCCATTAGGTGCCCGAGGCAACAATAGACCCATGGAGTCAAGTGGGCTGGAGGACAATGTATTGAATCGGGACGCAATTTGAGTGATCCATCGTCATTAGGTGGCCTTGAACGTTACAATTCACTATCAGTTTTTCGTCCGATTCGAAAATCTTTGACTCACAGCAGAACGGCCATAAGGTGCCAAGGCAACAATAGACCCATGGAGACATGTCGGCTGGAGGACGATGTATTGAATCGGGACGCAATTTGAGTGATCCATCGTCATTAGGTGGCCCTGAACGTTACAATTCACTATCAGTTTTTCGTCCGATTCGAAAATCTTTGACTCACAGCAGAACGGCCATAAGGTGCCCGAGGCAGCAATAGACCCATGGAGACAAGTCTGCTGGAGGACGATGTATTGAATCGGGACGCAATTTGTGTGGTCCATCGTCATTAGGTGGCCCTGAATGTTACAAATCACTATCAGTTTTTCGTCCGATTCGAAAATCTTTGACTCACAGCAGAACGGCCATAAGGTGCCCGAGGCAGCAATCGACCCATGGAGACAAGTCTGCTGGAGGACGATGTATTGAATCGGGACGCAATTTGAGTGATCCATCGTCATTAGGTGGCCCTGAACGTTACAATTCACTATCAGTTTTTCATCCCATTCTATAATCTAGACTCACAGCAGAACGGCCATAAGGTGCCCGTGGCAGCAATCGACCCGTGGAGACAAGTCTGCTGGAGGACGATGTATTGAATCGGGACGCAATTTGAGTGATCCATTGTCATTAGGTGGCCCTGAAAGTTACAATTCACTATCAGTATTTCGTCCGATTCGAAAATCTTTGACTCACAGCAGAACGGCCATAAGGTGCCCGAGGCAGCAATAGACCCATGAAGTCAAGTCTGCTGGTGGACGATGTATTGAATCAGGACGCAATTTGAGTGATCCATCGTCATTAGGTGGCCCTGAACGTTACAATTCACTATCAGTTTTTCGTCCCATTCGATAATCTAGATTCACAGCAGAACGGCCATTAGGTGCCCGAGGCAACAATAGACCCATGGAGTCAAGTGGGCTGGAGGACAATGTATTGTATTGGGACACAATTTGAGTGATCCATCGTCATTAGGTGGCCCTGAACGTTACAATTCACTATCAGTTTTTCGTCCCATTCGATAATCTAGACTCACAGCAGAACGGCCATAAGGTGCCCGAGGCAGCAATAGACCCATGAAGTCAAGTCTGCTGGAGGACGATGTATTGAATCGGGACGCAATTTTAGTGTTCCATCGTCATTAGGAGGCCCTGAACGTTACAATTCACTATCAGTTTTTCGTCCGATTCGAAAATCTTTGAGTCACAGCTGAACGGCCATAAGGTGCCCGAGGCTGCAATAGACCCATGGAGACAGTCTGCTGGAGGACAATGTATTGAATCGGGACGCAATTTGAGTGATCCATCGTCATTAGGTGGCCTTGAACGTTACAATTCACTATCAGTTTTTCGTCCGATTCGAAAATCTTTGACTCACAGCAGAACGGCCATAAGGTGCCAAGGCAACAATAGACCCATGGAGACATGTCGGCTGGAGGACGATGTATTGAATCGGGACGCAATTTGAGTGATCCATCGTCATTAGGTGGCCCTGAACGTTACAATTCACTATCAGTTTTTCGTCCGATTCGAAAATCTTTGACTCACAGCAGAACGGCCATAAGGTGCCCGAGGCAGCAATAGACCCATGGAGACAAGTCTGCTGGAGGACGATGTATTGAATCGGGACGCAATTTGTGTGGTCCATCGTCATTAGGTGGCCCTGAATGTTACAAATCACTATCAGTTTTTCGTCCGATTCGAAAATCTTTGACTCACAGCAGAACGGCCATAAGGTGCCCGAGGCAGCAATCGACCCATGGAGACAAGTCTGCTGGAGGACGATGTATTGAATCGGGACGCAATTTGAGTGATCCATCGTCATTAGGTGGCCCTGAACGTTACAATTCACTATCAGTTTTTCATCCCATTCTATAATCTAGACTCACAGCAGAACGGCCATAAGGTGCCCGAGGCAGCAATAGTCGCATGGAGTCAAGTCGGCTGGGGACGATGTATTGAATCGGGACGCAATTTGAGTGATCCATCGTCATTAGGTGGCCCTGAACGTTACAATTCACTATCAGTTTTTCGTCCCATTCGATAATCTAGATTCACAGCAGAACGGCCATAAGGTGCCCGAGGCAGCAATAGACCCATGGAGTCAACTAGGCTGGAGGACGATGTATTGAATCGGGACGCAATTTGCGTGGTCCATCGTCATTAGGTGGCCCTGAATTTTACAATTCACTATCAGTTTTTCGTCCGATTCGAAAATCTTTGAGTCACAGCAGGCCTGCCATAAGGTGCCCGAGGCAGCAATAGACCCATGGAGACAAGTCTGCTGGAGGACGATGTATTGAATCGGGACGCAATTTGAGTGATCCATCGTCATTAGGTGGCCCTGAACGTTACAATTCACTATCAGTTTTTCGTCCCATTCGATAATCTAGACTCACAGCAGAACGGGCATAAGGTGCCCGAGGCAGCAATAGACCCATGGAGACAAGTCGGCTGGAGGACGATGTATTGAATCGGGACGCAATTTGAATGATCCATCGTCATTAGGAGGCCCTGAACGTTACAATTCACTATCAGTTTTTTGTCCCATTCGATAATCTAGACTCACAGCAGAACGGCCATAAGGTGCCCGGGGCAGCAATAGACCCATGGAGACAAGTCTGCTGGAGGACGATGTATTGAATCGGGACGCAATTTGAGTGTTCCATCGTCATTAGGAGGCCCTGAACGTTACAATTCACTATCAGTTTTTCGTCCGATTCGAAAATCTTTGAGTCACAGCAGGACTGCCATTAAGGTGCCCGAGGCAGCAATAGACCAATGGAGACAAGTCCGCTGGAGGACGATGTATTGAATCGGGACGCAATTTGAGTGATCCATCGTCATTAGGAGGCCCTGAACGTAACAATTTACTATCAGTTTTTCGTCCGATTCGAAAATCTTTGACTCAGAGCAGAACGGCCATAAGGTGCCCGAGGCAGCAATAGACCCATGGAGACAAGTCGGCTGGAGGACGATGTATTGAATCGGGACGCAATTTGAGTGATCCATCGTCATTAGGTTGCCCTGAAAGTTACAATTCACTATCAGTTTTTCATCCCATTCTATAATCTAGACTCACAGCAGAACGGCCATAAGGTGCCCGAATCAGCAATAGTCCCATGGAGTCAAGTCGGCTAGTGGACGATGTACTGAATCGGGACGCAATTTGTGTGGTCCATCGTCATTAGGTGGCCCTGAATGTTACAAATCACTATCAGTTTTTCGTCCGATTCGAAAATCTTAGACTCACAGCAGAACGGCCATAAGGTGCCCGAGGCAGCAATCGACCCATGGAGACAAGTCTGCTGGTGGACGATGTATTGAATCGGGACGCAATTTGAGTGATCCGTTGTCATTAGGTGGCCCTGAAAGTTACAATTCACTATCAGTATTTCGTCCGATTCGAAAATCTTTGACTCACAGCAGAACGGCCATAAGGTGCCCGAGGCAGCAATAGACCCATGAAGTCAAGTCTGCTGGTGGACGATGTATTGAATCAGGACGCAATTTGAGTGATCCATCGTCATTAGGTGGCCCTGAACGTTACAATTCACTATCAGTTTTTCGTCCCATTCGATAATCTAGATTCACAGCAGAACGGCCATTAGGTGCCCGAGGCAACAATAGACCCATGGAGTCAAGTGGGCTGGAGGACAATGTATTGTATTGGGACACAATTTGAGTGATCCATCGTCATTAGGTGGCCCTGAACGTTACAATTCACTATCAGTTTTTCGTCCCATTCGATAATCTAGATTCACAGCAGAACGGCCATAAGGTGCCCGAGGCAGCAATAGTCCCATGGAGTCAAGTCGGCTGGGGACGATGTATTGAATCGGGACGCAATTTGAGTGATCCATCGTCATTAGGTGGCCCTGAACGTTACAATTCACTATCAGTTTTTCGTCCCATTCGATAATCTAGATTCACAGCAGAACGGCCATAAGGTGCCCGAGGCAGCAATAGACCCATTGAGTCAACTAGGCTGGAGGACGATGTATTGAATCGGGACGCAATTTGCGTGGTCCATCGTCATTAGGTGGCCCTGAATTTTACAATTCACTATCAGTTTTTCGTCCGATTCGAAAATCTTTGAGTCACAGCAGGCCTGCCATAAGGTGCCCGAGGCAGCAATAGACCCATGGAGACAAGTCTGCTGGAGGACGATGTATTGAATCGGGACGCAATTTGAGTGATCCATCGTCATTAGGTGGCCCTGAACGTTACAATTCACTATCAGTTTTTCGTCCCATTCGATAATCTAGACTCACAGCAGAACGGCCATAAGGTGCCCGAATCAGCAATAGTCCCATGGAGTCAAGTCGGCTAGTGGACGATGTACTGAATCGGGACACAATTTGTGTGGTCCATCGTCATTAGGTGGCCCTCAATGTTACAAATCACTATCAGTTTTTCGTCCGATTCGAAAATCTTAGACTCACAGCAGAACGGCCATAAGGTGCCCGAGGCAGCAATCGACCCATGGAGACAAGTCTGCTGGTGGACGATGTATTGAATCGGGACGCAATTTGAGTGATCCGTTGTCATTAGGTGGCCCTGAAAGTTACAATTCACTATCAGTATTTCGTCCGATTCGAAAATCTTTGACTCACAGCAGAACGGCCATAAGGTGCCCGAGGCAGCAATAGACCCATGAAGTCAAGTCTGCTGGTGGACGATGTATTGAATCAGGACGCAATTTGAGTGATCCATCGTCATTAGGTGGCCCTGAACGTTACAATTCACTATCAGTTTTTCGTCCCATTCGATAATCTAGATTCACAGCAGAACGGCCATTAGGTGCCCGAGGCAACAATAGACCCATGGAGTCAAGTGGGCTGGAGGACAATGTATTGTATTGGGACACAACTTGAGTGATCCATCGTCATTAGGTGGCTCTGAACGTTACAATTCACTATCAGTTTTTCATCCCATTCTATAATCTAGACTCACAGCAGAACGGCCATAAGGTGCCCGAGGCAGCAATAGTCCCATGGAGTCAAGTCGGCTAGTGGACGATGTACTGAATCGGGACGCAATTTGTGTGGTCCATCGGCATTAGGTGGCCCTGAATGTTACAAATCACTATCAGTTTTTCGTCCGATTCGAAAATCTTTGACTCACAGCAGAACGGCCATAAGGTGCCCGAGGCAGCAATCGACCCATGGAGACAAGTCTGCTGGAGGACGATGTATTGAATCGGGACGCAATTTGAGTGATCCATTGTCATTAGGTGGCCCTGAAAGTGACAATTCACTATCAGTATTTCGTCCGATTCGAAAATCTTTGACTCACAGCAGAACGGCCATAAGGTGCCCGAGGCAGCAATAGACCCATGAAGTCAAGTCTGCTGGAGGACGATGTATTGAATCAGGACGCAATTTGAGTGATCCATCGTCATTAGGTGGCCCTGAACGTTACAATTCACTATCAGTTTTTCGTCCCATTCGATAATCTAGACTCACAGCAGAACGGCCATAAGGTGCCCGAGGCAGCAATAGACCCATGAAGTCAAGTCTGTTGGAGGACGATGTATTGAATCGGGACGCAATTTTAGTGTTCCATCGTCATTAGGAGGCCCTGAACGTTACAATTCACTATCAGTTTTTTGTCCGATTCGAAAATCTTTGAGTCACAGCTGAACGGCCATAAGGTGCCCGAGGCTGCAATAGACCCATGGAGACAGTCTGCTGGAGGACAATGTATTGAATCGGGACGCAATTTGAGTGATCCATCGTCATTAGGTGGCCTTGAACGTTACAATTCACTATCAGTTTTTCGCCGATTCGAAAATCTTTGACTCACAGCAGAACGGCCATAAGGTGCCAAGGCAACAATAGACCCATGGAGACATGTCGGCTGGAGGACGATGTATTGAATCGGGACGCAATTTGAGTGATCCATCGTCATTAGGTGGCCCTGAACGTTACAATTCACTATCAGTTTTTCGTCCGATTCGAAAATCTTTGACTTACAGCAGAACGGCCATAAGGAGCCCGAGGCAGCAATAGACCCATGGAGACAAGTCTGCTGGAGGACGATGTATTGAATCGGGACGCAATTTGTGTGGTCCATCGTCATTAGGTGGCCCTGAATGTTACAAATCACTATCAGTTTTTCGTCCGATTCGAAAATCTTTGACTCACAGCAGAACGGCCATAAGGTGCCCGAGGCAGCAATCGACCCATGGAGAAAAGTCTGCTGGAGGACGATGTATTGAATCGGGACGCAATTTGAGTGATCCATCGTCATTAGGTGGCCCTGAGAGTTACAATTCACTATCAGTTATTCGTCCGATTCGAAAATCTTTGACTCACAGCAGAACGGCCATAAGGTGCCCGAGGCAGCAATAGACGCATGGAGACAAGTCTGCTGGAGGACGATGTATTGAATCGGGACTCAATTTGAGTGTTCCATCGTCATTAGGAGGCCCTGAACGTTACAATTC
This sequence comes from Schistocerca cancellata, assembly GCF_023864275.1. Lineage (NCBI taxonomy): Eukaryota > Metazoa > Arthropoda > Insecta > Orthoptera > Acrididae > Schistocerca > Schistocerca cancellata. Next base: position 1,107,875 of record NW_026047092.1, on the reverse strand, counting down.
ACTATCAGTTTTTCGTCCGATTCGATAATCTTTGAGTCACAGCAGGCCTGCCATAAGGTGCCCGAGGCAGCAATAGTCCCATGGAGTCAAGTCGGCTAGTGGACGATGTACTGAATCGGGACGCAATTTGTGTGGTCCATCGTCATTAGGTGGCCCTGAATGTTACAAATCACTATCAGTTTTTCGTCCGATTCTAAAATCTTAGACTCACAGCAGAAAAGCCATAAGGTGCCCGAGGCAGCAATCGACCCATGGAGACAAGTCTGCTGGAGGACGATGTATTGAATCGGGACGCAATTTGAGTGATCCATCGTCATTAGGTGGCCCTGAACGTTACAATTCACTATCAGTTTTTCGTCCCATTCGATAATCTAGACTCACAGCAGAACGGCCATAAGGTGCCCGAGGCAGCAATAGACCCATGGAGTCAAGTTGGCTGGAGGACGATGTATTGAATCGGGACGCAATTTGATTGATCCATCGTCATTAGGTGGCCCTGAACGTTACAATTCACTATCAGTTTTTCGTCCGATTCGAAAATCTTTGAGTCAGAGCAGGCCTGCCATGAGGTGCCCGGGGCAGCAATAGACCCATGGAGACAAGTCTGCTGGAGGACGATGTATTGAATCGGGACGCAATTTGAGTGATCCATCGTCATTAGGTGGCCCTGAACGTTACAATTCACTATCAGTTTTTCATCCCATTCTATAATCTAGACTCACAGCAGAACGGCCATAAGGTGCCCGAGGCAGCAATAGTCCCATGGAGTCAAGTCGGCTGGGGACGATGTATTGAATCGGGACGCAATTTGAGTGATCCATCGTCATTAGGTGGCCCTGAACGTTACAATTCACTATCAGTTTTTCGTCCCATTCGATAATCTAGATTCACAGCAGAACGGCCATAAGGTGCCCGAGGCAGCAATAGACCCATGGAGTCAACTAGGCTGGAGGACGATGTATTGAATCGGGACGCAATTTGCGTGGTCCATCGTCATTAGGTGGCCCTGAATTTTACAATTCACTATCAGTTTTTCGTCCGATTCGAAAATCTTTGAGTCACAGCAGGCCTGCCATAAGGTGCCCGAGGCAGCAATAGACCCATGGAGACAAGTCTGCTGGAGGACGATGTATTGAATCGGGACGCAATTTGAGTGATCCATCGTCATTAGGTGGCCCTGAACGTTGCAATTCACTATCAGTTTTTCGTCCCATTCGATAATCTAGACTCACAGCAGAACGGGCATAAGGTGCCCGAGGCAGCAATAGACCCATGGAGCCAAGTCGGCTGGAGGACGATGAATTGAATCGGGACGCAATTTGAGTGATCCATCGTCATTAGGAGGCCCTGAACGTTACAATTCACTATCAGTTTTTTGTCCCATTCGATAATCTAGACTCACAGCAGAACGGCCATAAGGTGCCCGAGGCAGCAATAGACCCATGGAGACAAGTCTGCTGGAGGACGATGTATTGAGTCGGGACGCAATTTGAGTGTTCCATCGTCATTAGGAGGCCCTGAACGTTACAATTCACTATCAGTTTTTCGTCCGATTCGAAAATCTTTGACTCAGAGCAGAACGGCCATAAGGTGCCCGAGGCAGCAATAGACCCATGGAGACAAGTCGGCTGGAGGACGATGTATTGAATCGGGACGCAATTTGAGTGATCCATCGTCATTAGGTTGATCTGAAAGTTACAATTCACTATCAGTTTTTCATCCCATTCTATAATCTAGACTCACAGCAGAACGGCCATAAGGTGCCCGAATCAGCAATAGTCCCATGGAGTCAAGTCGGCTAGTGGACGATGTACTGAATCGGGACGCAATTTGTGTGGTCCATCGTCATTAGGTGGCCCTTAATGTTACAAATCACTATCAGTTTTTCGTCCGATTCGAAAATCTTAGACTCACAGCAGAACGGCCATAAGGTGCCCGAGGCAGCAATCGACCCATGGAGACAAGTCTGCTGGAGGACGATGTATTGAATCGGGACGCAATTTGAGTGATCCATTGTCATTAGGTGGCCCTGAAAGTTACAATTCACTATCAGTATTTCGTCCGATTCGAAAATCTTTGACTCACAGCAGAACGGCCGTAAGGTGCCCGAGGCAGCAATAGACCCATGAAGTCAAGTCTGCTGGAGGACGATGTATTGAATCAGGACGCAATTTGAGTGATCCATCGTCATTAGGTGGCCCTGAATGTTACAATTCACTATCAGTTTTTCGTCCCATTCGATTATCTAGACTCACAGCAGAACGGCTATAAGGTGCCCGAGGCAGCAATAGACCCATGGAGACTAGTCGGCTGGGGACGATGTATTGAATCGGGACGCAATTTGAGTGATACATCGTCATTAGGTGGCCCTGAACGTTACAATTCACTATCAGTTTTTCGTCCCATTCGATAATCTAGATTCACAGCAGAACGGCCATTAGGTGCCCGAGGCAACAATAGACCCATGGAGTCAAGTGGGCTGGAGGACAATGTATTGTATTGGGACACAATTTGAGTGATCCATCGTCATTAGGTGGCCCTGAACGTTACAATTCACTATCAGTTTTTCGTCCCATTCGATAATCTAGACTCACAGCAGAACGGCCATAAGGTGCCCGAGGCAGCAATAGACCCATGAAGTCAAGTCTGCTGGAGGACGATGTATTGAATCGGAACGCAATTTTAGTGTTCCATCGTCATTAGGAGGCCCTGAACGTTACAATTCACTATCAGTTTTTCGTCCGATTCGAAAATCTTTGAGTCACAGCTGAACGGCCATAAGGTGCCCGAGGCTGCAATAGACCCATGGAGACAGTCTGCTGGAGGACAATGTATTGAATCGGGACGCAATTTGAGTGATCCATCGTCATTAGGTGGCCCTGAACGTTACAATTCACTATCAGTTTTTCGTCCGATTCGAAAATCTTTGACTCACAGCAGAACGGCCATAAGGTGCCAAGGCAACAATAGACACATGGAGACATGTCGGCTGGAGGACGATGTATTGAATCGGGACGCAATTTGAGTGATCCATCGTCATTAGGTGGCCCTGAACGTTACAATTCACTATCAGTTTTTCGTCCGATTCGAAAATCTTTGACTCACAGCAGAACGGCCATAAGGTGCCCGAGGCAGCAATAGACCCATGGAGACAAGTCTGCTGGAGGACGATGTATTGAATCGGGACGCAATTTGTGTGGTCCATCGTCATTAGGTGGCCCTGAATGTTACAAATCACTATCAGTTTTTCGTCCGATTCAAAAATCTTTGACTCACAGCAGAACGGCCATAAGGTGCCCGAGGCAGCAATCGACCCATGGAGACAAGTCTGCTGGAGGACGATGTATTGAATCGGGACGCAATTTGAGTGATCCATCGTCATTAGGTGGCCCTGAGAGTTACAATTCACTATCAGTTATTCGTCCGATTCGAAAATCTTTGACTCACAGCAGAACGGCCATAAGGTGCCCGAGGCAGCAATAGACGCATGGAGACAAGTCTGCTGGAGGACGATGTATTGAATCGGGACGCAATTTGAGTGTTCCATCGTCATTAGGAGGCCCTGAACGTTACAATTCACTATCAGTTTTTCGTCCGATTCGAAAATCTTTGAGTCACAGCAGGCCTGCCATAAGGTGCCCGAGGCAGCAATAGACCCATGGAGACAAGTCTGCTGGAGGACGATGTATTGAATCAGGACGCAATTTGAGTGATCCATCGTCATTAGGTGGCCCTGAACGTTACAATTCACTATCAGTTTTTCATCTTATTCTATAATCTAGACTCACAGCAGAACGGCCATAAGGTGCCCGAGTCAGCAATAGTCCCATGGAGTCAAGTCGGCTAGTGGACGATGTACTGAATCGGGACGCAATTTGTGTGGTCCATCGTCATTAGGTGGCCCTGAATGTTACAAATCACTATCAGTTTTTCGTCCGATTCGAAAATCTTTGACTCACAGCAGAACGGCCATAAGGTGCCCGAGGCAGCAATCGACCCATGGAGACAAGTCTGCTGGAGGACGATGTATTGAATCGGGACGCAATTTGTGTGATCCATCGTCATTCGGTGGCCCTGAACGTTACAATTCACTATCAGTTTTTCGTCCCATTCGATAATCTAGACTCACAGCAGAACGGCCATAAGGTGCCCGAGGCAGCAATAGACCCATGGAGTCAAGTCTGCTGGAGGACGATGTATTGAATCGGGACGCAATTTGAGTGTTCCATCGTCATTAGGAGGCCCTGAACGTTACAATTCACCATCAGTTTTTCGTCCGATTCGAAAATCTTTCAGTCAGAGCAGGCCTGCCATAAGGTGCCCGGGGCAGCAATAGACCCATGGAGAAAAGTCTGCTGGAGGACGATGTATTGAATCGGGACGCAATTTGAGTGATCCATCGTCATTAGGTGGCCCTGAACGTTACAATTCACTATCAGTTTTTCATTCCATTCTATAATCTAGACTCACAGCAGAACGGCCATAAGGTGCCCGAGTCAGCAATAGTCCCATGGAGTCAAGTCGGCTAGTGGACGATGTACTGAATCGGGACGCAATTTGTGTGGTCCATCGTCATTAGGTGGCCCTGAATGTTACAAATCACTATCAGTTTTTCGTCCGATTCGAAAATCTTTGACTCACAGCAGAACGGCCATAAGGTGCCCGAGGCAGCAATCGACCCATGGAGACAAGTCTGCTGGAGAACGATGTATTGAATCGGGACGCAATTTGAGTGATCCATCGTCATTCGGTGGCCCTGAACGTTACAATTCACTATCAGTTTTTCATCCCATTCTATAATCTAGACTCACAGCAGAACGGCCATAAGGTGCCCGAGGCAGCAATCGACCCATGGAGACAAGTCTGCTGGAGGACGATGTATTGAATCGGGACGCAATTTGAGTGATCCATCGTCATTAGGTGGGCCTGAGAGTTACAATTCACTATCAGTTATTCGTCCGATTCGAAAATCTTTGACTCACAGCAGAACGGCCATAAGGTGCCCGAGGCAGCAATAGACGCATGGAGACAAGTCTGCTGGAGGACGATGTATTGAATCGGGACGCAATTTGAGTGTTCCATCGTCATTAGGAGGCCCTGAACGTTACAATTCACTATCAGTTATTCGTCCGATTCGAAAATCTTTGACTCACAGCAGGCCTGCCATAAGTTGCCCGAGGCAGCAATAGACCCATGGAGACAAGGCTGCTGGAGGACGATGTATTGAATCAGGACGCAATTTGAGTGATCCATCGTCATTAGCTGGCTCTGAACGTTACAATTCACTATCAGTTTTTCATCTTATTCTATAATCTAGACTCACAGCAGAACGGCCATAAGGTGCCCGAGTCAGCAATAGTCCCATGGAGTCAAGTCGGCTAGTGGACGATGTACTGAATCGGGACGCAATTTGTGTGGTCCATCGTCATTAGGTGGCCCTGAATGTTACAAATCACTATCAGTTTTTCGTCCGATTCGAAAATCTTTGACTCACAGCAGAACGGCCATAAGGTGCCCGAGGCAGCAATCGACCCATGGAGACAAGTCTGCTGGAGAACGATGTATTGAATCGGGACGCAATTTGAGTGATCCATCGTCATTCGGTGGCCCTGAACGTTACAACTCTCTATCAGTTTTTCATCCCATTCTATAATCTAGACTCACAGCAGAACGGCCATAAGGTGCCCGAGGCAGCAATAGTCCCATGGAGTCAAGTCGGCTAGTGGACGATGTACTGAATCGGGACGCAATTTGTGTGGTCCATCGTCATTAGGTGGCCCTGAATGTTACAAATCACTATCAGTTTTTCGTCCGATTCGAAAATCTTAGACTCACAGCAGAAAAGCCATAAAGTGCCCGAGGCAGCAATCGACCCATGGAGACAAGTCTGCTGGAGGACGATGTATTGAATCGGGACGCAATTTGAGTGATCCATCGTCATTAGGTGGCCCTGAACGTTACAATTCACTATCAGTTTTTCGTCCCATTCGATAATCTAGACTCACAGCAGAACGGCCATAAGGTGCCCGAGGCAGCAATCGACCCATGGAGACAAGTCTGCTGGAGGACGATGTATTGAATCGGGACGCAATTTGAGTGATCCATCGTCATTAGGTGGCCCTGAACGTTACAATTCACTATCAGTTTTTCGTCCCATTCGATAATCTAGACTCACAGCAGAACGGCCATAAGGTGCCCGAGGCAGCAATAGACCCATGGAGTCAAGTTGGCTGGAGGACGATGTATTGAATCGGGACGCAATTTGAATGATCCATCGTCATTAGGTGGCCCTGAACGTTACAATTCACTATCAGTTTTTCGTCCCATTCGATAATCTAGACTCACGGCAGAACGGCCATAAGGTGCCCGAGTCAGCATTAGTCCCATGGAGTCAAGTCGGCTAGTGGACGATGTACTGAATCGGGACGCAATTTGTGTGGTCCATGGTCATTAGGTGGCCCTGAATGTTACAAATAACTATCAGTTTTTCGTCCGATTCGAAAATCTTTGACTCACAGCAGAACGGCCATAAGGTGCCCGAGGCAGCAATCGACCCATGGAGACAAGTCTGCTGGAGGACGATGTATTGAATCGGGACGCAATTTGGGTGATCCATCGTCATTAGGTGGCCCTGAACGTTACAATTCACTATCAGTTTTTCGTCCCATTCGATAATCTAGACTCACAGCAGAACGGGCATAAGGTGCCCGAGGCAGCAATAGACCCATGGAGACAACTCTGCTGGAGGACGATGTATTGAATCGGGACGCAATTTGAGTGTTCCATCGTCATTAGGAGGCCCTGAACGTTACAATTCACCATCAGTTTTTCGTCCGATTCGAAAATCTTTCAGTCAGAGCAGGCCTGCCATAAGGTGCCCGGGGCAGCAATAGACCCATGGAGACAAGTCTGCTGGAGGACGATGTATTGAATCGGGACGCAATTTGAGTGATCCATCGTCATTAGGTGGCCCTGAACGTTACAATTCACTATCATTTTTTCATCCCACTCTATAATCTAGACTCACAGCAGAACGGCCATAAGGTGCCCGAGTCAGCAATAGTCCCATGGAGTCAAGTCGGCTAGTGGACGATGTACTGAATCGGGACGCAATTTGTGTGGTCCATCGTCATTAGGTGGCCCGGAATGTTACAAATCACTATCAGTTTTTCGTCCGATTCGAAAATCTTTGACTCACAGCAGAACGGCCATAAGGTGCCCGGAGCAGCAATCGACCCATGGAGACAAGTCTGCTGGAGAACGATGTATTGAATCGGGACGCAATTTGAGTGATCCATCGTCATTCGGTGGCCCTGAACGTTACAATTCACTATCAGTTTTTCATCCCATTCTATAATCTAGACTCACAGCAGAACGGCCATAAGGTGCCCGAGGCAGCAATCGACCCATGGAGACAAGTCTGCTGGAGGACGATGTATTGAATCGGGACGCAATTTGAGTGATCCATCGTCATTAGGTGGGCCTGAGAGTTACAATTCACTATCAGTTATTCGTCCGATTCGAAAATCTTTGACTCACAGCAGAACGGCCATAAGGTGCCCGAGGCAGCAATAGACGCATGGAGACAAGACTGCTGGAGGACGATGTATTGAATCGGGACGCAATTTGAGTGTTCCATCGTCATTAGGAGGCCCTGAACGTTACAATTCACTATCAGTTATTCGTCCGATTCGAAAATCTTTGAGTCACAGCAGGCCTGCCATAAGTTGCCCGAGGCAGCAATAGACCCATGGAGACAAGTCTGCTGGAGGACGATGTATTGAATCAGGACGCAATTTGAGTGATCCATCGTCATTAGGTGGCTCTGAACGTTACAATTCACTATCAGTTTTTCATCTTATTCTATAATCTAGACTCACAGCAGAACGGCCATAAGGTGCCCGAGTCAGCAATAGTCCCATGGAGTCAAGTCGGCTAGTGGACGATGTACTGAATCGGGACGCAATTTGTGTGGTCCATCGTCATTAGGTGGCCATGAATGTTACAAATCACTATCAGTTTTTCGTCCGATTCGAAAATCTTTGACTCACAGCAGAACGGCCATAAGGTGCCCGAGGCAGCAATCGACCCATGGAGACAAGTCTGCTGGAGAACGATGTATTGAATCGGGACGCAATTTGAGTGATCCATCGTCATTCGGTGGCCCTGAACGTTACAATTCACTATCAGTTTTTCATCCCATTCTATAATCTAGACTCACAGCAGAACGGCCATAAGGTGCCCGAGGCAGCAATAGTCCCATGGAGTCAAGTCGGCTAGTGGACGATGTACTGAATCGGGACGCAATTTGTGTGGTCCATCGTCATTAGGTGGCCCTGAATGTTACAAATCACGATCAGTTTTTCGTCCGATTCGAAAATCTTAGACTCACAGCAGAAAAGCCATAAGGTGCCCGAGGCAGCAATCGACCCATGGAGACAAGTCTGCTGGAGGACGATGTATTGAATCGGGACGCAATTTGAGTGATCCATCGTCATTAGGTGGCCCTGAACGTTACAATTCACTATCAGTTTTTCGTCCCATTCGATAATCTAGACTCACAGCAGAACGGCCATAAGGTGCCCGAGGCAGCAATAGACCCATGGAGTCAAGTTGGCTGGAGGACGATGTATTGAATCGGGACGCAATTTGAATGATCCATCGTCATTAGGTGGCCCTGAACGTTACAATTCACTATCAGTTTTTCGTCCCATTCGATAATCTAGACTCACGGCAGAACGGCCATAAGGTGCCCGAGGCAGCAATAGACCCATGGAGACAAGTCTGCTGGAGGACGATGTATTGAATCGGGACGCAATTTGAGTGTTCCATCGTCATTAGGAGGCCCTGAACGTTACAATTCACCATCAGATTTTCGTCCGATTCGAAAATCTTTCAGTCAGAGCAGGCCTGCCATAAGGTGCCCGGGGCAGCAATAGACCCATGGAGACAAGTCTGCTGGAGGACGATGTATTGAATCGGGACGCAATTTGAGTGATCCATCGTCATTCGGTGGCCCTGAACGTTACAATTCACTATCAGTTTTTCATCCCATTCTATAATCTAGACCCACAGCAGAACGGCCATAAGGTGCCCGAGTCAGCATTAGTCCCATGGAGTCAAGTCGGCTAGTGGACGATGTACTGAATCGGGACGCAATTTGTGTGGTCCATGGTCATTAGGTGGCCCTGAATGTTACAAATCACTATCAGTTTTTCGTCCGATTCGAAAATCTTTGACTCACAGCAGAACGGCCATAAGATGCCCGAGGCAGCAATCGACCCATGGAGACAAGTCTGCTGGAGAACGATGTATTGAATCGGGACGCAATTTGAGTGATCCATCGTCATTCGGTGGCCCTGAACGTTACAATTCACTATCAGTTTTTCATCCCATTCGATAATCTAGACTCACAGCAGAACGGCCATAAGGTGCCCGAGGCAGCAATAGTCCCATGGAGTCAAGTTGGCTGGAGGACGATGTATTGAATCGGGAAGCAATTTGAATGATCCCTCGTCATTAGGTGGCCCTGAACGTTACAATTCACTATCAGTTTTTCGTCCCATTCGATAATCTAGACTCACAGCAGAAAAGCCATAAGGTGCCCGAGGCAGCAATAGACCCATGGAGACAAGTCTGCTGTAGGACGATGTATTGAATCGGGACGCAATTTGAGTGTTCCATCGTCATTAGGAGGCCCTGAACGTTACAATTCACTATCAGTTTTTCGTCCCATTCGATAATCTAGACTCACAGCAGAACGGCCATAAGGTGCCCGAGGCAGCAATAGTCCCATGGAGTCAAGTCGGCTGGGGACGATGTATTGAATCGGGACGCAATTTGAGTGATCCATCGTCATTAGGTGGCCCTGAACGTTACAATTCACTATCAGTTTTTCGTCCCATTCGATAATCTAGATTCACAGCAGAACGGCCATAAGGTGCCCGAGGCAGCAATAGACCCATGGAGTCAACTAGGCTGGAGGACGATGTATTGAATCGGGACGCAATTTGCGTGGTCCATCGTCATTAGGTGGCCCTGAATTTTACAATTCACTATCAGTTTTTCGTCCGATTCGAAAATCTTAGAGTCACAGCAGGCCTGCCATAAGGTGCCCGAGGCAGCAATAGACCCATGGAGACAAGTCTGCTGGAGGACGATGTATTGAATCGGGACGCAATTTGGGTGATCCATCGTCATTAGGTGGCCCTGAACGTTACAATTCACTATCAGTTTTTCGTCCCATTCGATAATCTAGACTCACAGCAGAACGGGCATAAGGTGCCCGAGGCAGCAATAGACCCATGGAGACAAGTCGGCTGGAGGACGATGTATTGAATCGGGACGCAATTTGAGTGATCCATCGTCATTAGGAGGCCCTGAACGTTACAATTCACTATCAGTTTTTTGTCCCATTCGATAATCTAGACTCACAGCAGAACGGCCATAACGTGCCCGAGGCAGCAATAGACCCATGGAGACAAGTCTGCTGGAGGACGATGTATTGAATCGGGACGCAATTTGAGTGTTCCATCGTCATTAGGAGGCCCTGAACGTTACAATTCACTATCAGTTTTTCGTCCGATTCGAAAATCTTTGAGTCACAGCAGGACTGCCATTAAGGTGCCCGAGGCAGCAATAGACCAATGGAGACAAGTCCGCTGGAGGACGATGTATTGAATCGGGACGCAATTTGAGTGATCCATCGTCATTAGGAGGCCCTGAACGTAACAATTTACTATCAGTTTTTCATCCCATTCTATAATCTAGACTCACAGCAGAACGGCCATAAGGTGCCCGAGGCAGCAATAGACCCATGGAGACAAGTCGGCTGGAGGACGATGTATTGAATCGGGACGCAATTTGAGTGATCCATCGTCATTAGGTTGCCCTGAAAGTTACAATTCACTATCAGTTTTTCATCCCATTCTATAATCTAGACTCACAGCAGAACGGCCATAAGGTGCCCGAATCAGCAATAGTCCCATGGAGTCAAGTCGGCTAGTGGACGATGTACTGAATCGGGACGCAATTTGTGTGGTCCATCGTCATTAGGTGGCCCTGAATGTTACAAATCACTATCAGTTTTTCGTCCGATTCGAAAATCTTAGACTCACAGCAGAACGGCCATAAGGTGCCCGAGGCAGCAATCGACCCATGGAGACAAGTCGGCTGGAGGACGATGTATTGAATCGGGACGCAATTTTAGTGTTCCATCGTCATTAGGAGGCCCTGAACGTTACAATTCACTATCAGTTTTTCGTCCGATTCGAAAATCTTTGAGTCACAGCTGAACGGCCATAAGGTGCCCGAGGCTGCAATAGACCCATGGAGACAGTCTGCTGGAGGACAATGTATTGAATCGGGACGCAATTTGAGTGATCCATCGTCATTAGGTGGCCTTGAATGTTACAAATCACTATCAGTTTTTCGTCCGATTCGAAAATCTTTGACTCACAGCAGAACGGCCATAAGGTGCCCGAGGCAGCAATCGACCCATGGAGACAAGTCTGCTGGAGGACGATGTATTGAATCGGGACGCAATTTGTGTGATCCATCGTCATTCGGTGGCCCTGAACGTTACAATTCACTATCAGTTTTTCATCCCATTCTATAATCTAGACTCACAGCAGAACGGCCATAAGGTGCCCGAGGCAGCAATAGTCCCATGGAGTCAAGTCGGCTAGTGGACGATGTACTGAATCGGGACGCAATTTGTGTGGTCCATCGGCATTAGGTGGCCCTGAATGTTACAAATCACTATCAGTTTTTCGTCCGATTCGAAAATCTTAGACTCACAGCAGAAAAGCCATAAGGTGCCCGAGGCAGCAATCGACCCATGGAGACAAGTCTGCTGGAGGACGATGTATTGAATCGGGACGCAATTTGAGTGATCCATCGTCATTAGGTGGCCCTGAACGTTACAATTCACTATCAGTTTTTCGTCCCATTCGATAATCTAGACTCACAGCAGAACGGCCATAAGGTGCCCGAGGCAGCAATAGACCCATGGAGACAAGTCTGCTGGAGGACGATGTATTGAATCGGGACGCAATTTGAGTGTTCCATCGTCATTAGGAGGCCCTGAACGTTACAATTCACCATCAGTTTTTCGTCCGATTCGAAAATCTTTCAGTCAGAGCAGGCCTGCCATAAGGTGCCCGGGGCAGCAATAGACCCATGGAGACAAGTCTGCTGGAGGACGATGTATTGAATCGGGACGCAATTTGAGTGATCCATCGTCATTAGGTGGCCCTGAACGTTACAATTCACTATCAGTTTTTCATCCCATTCTATAATCTAGACTCACAGCAGAACGGCCATAAGGTGCCCGAGTCAGCAATAGTCCCATGGAGTCAAGTCGGCTAGTGGACGATGTACTGAATCGGGACGCAATTTGTGTGGTCCATCGTCATTAGGTGGCCCTGAATGTTACAAATCACTATCAGTTTTTCGTCCGATTCGAAAATCTTTGACTCACAGCAGAACGGCCATAAGGTGCCCGAGGCAGCAATCGACCCATGGAGACAAGTCTGCTGGAGAACGATGTATTGAATCGGGACGCAATTTGAGTGATCCATCGTCATTCGGTGGCCCTGAACGTTACAATTCACTATCAGTTTTTCATCCCATTCTAAAATCTAGACTCACAGCAGAACGGCCATAAGGTGCCCGAGGCAGCAATAGTCCCATGGAGTCAAGTTGGCTGGAGGACGATGTATTGAATCGGGAAGCAATTTGAATGATCCATCGTCATTAGGTGGCCCTGAACGTTACAATTCACTATCAGTTTTTCGTCCCATTCGATAATCTAGACTCACAGCAGAAAAGCCATAAGGTGCCCGAGGCAGCAATAGACCCATGGAGACAAGTCTGCTGTAGGACGATGTATTGAATCGGGACGCAATTTGAGTGTTCCATCGTCATTAGGAGGCCCTGAACGTTACAATTCACTATCAGTTTTTCGTCCCATTCGATAATCTAGACTCACAGCAGAACGGCCATAAGGTGCCCGAGGCAGCAATAGTCCCATGGAGTCAAGTCGGCTGGGGACGATGTATTGAATCGGGACGCAATTTGAGTGATCCATCGTCATTAGGTGGCCCTGAACGTTACAATTCACTATCAGTTTTTCGTCCCATTCGATAATCTAGATTCACAGCAGAACGGCCATAAGGTGCCCGAGGCAGCAATAGACCCATAGAGTCAACTAGGCTGGAGGACGATGTATTGAATCGGGACGCAATTTGCGTGGTCCATCGTCATTAGGTGGCCCTGAATTTTACAATTCACTATCAGTTTTTCGTCCGATTCGAAAATCTTTGAGTCACAGCAGGCCTGCCATAAGGTGCCCGAGGCAGCAATAGACCCATGGAGACAAGTCTGCTGGAGGACGATGTATTGAATCGGGACGCAATTTGGGTGATCCATCGTCATTAGGTGGCCCTGAACGTTACAATTCACTATCAGTTTTTCGTCCCATTCGATAATCTAGACTCACAGCAGAACGGGCATAAGGTGCCCGAGGCAGCAATAGACCCATGGAGTCAACTAGGCTGGAGGACGATGTATTGAATCGGGACGCAATTTGAGTGATCCATCGTCATTAGGTGGGCCTGAGAGTTACAATTCACTATCAGTTATTCGTCCGATTCGAAAATCTTTGACTCACAGCAGAACGGCCATAAGGTGCCCGAGGCAGCAATAGACGCATGGAGACAAGTCTGCTGGAGGACGATGTATTGAATCGGGACGCAATTTGAGTGTTCCATCGTCATTAGGAGGCCCTGAACGTTACAATTCACTATCAGTTATTCGTCCGATTCGAAAATCTTTGAGTCACAGCAGGCCTGCCATAAGTTGCCCGAGGCAGCAATAGACCCATGGAGACAAGTCTGCTGGAGGACGATGTATTGAATCAGGACGCAATTTGAGTGATCCATCGTCATTAGGTGGCTCTGAACGTTACAATTCACTATCAGTTTTTCATCTTATTCTATAATCTAGACTCACAGCAGAACGGCCATAAGGTGCCCGAGTCAGCAATAGTCCCATGGAGTCAAGTCGGCTAGTGGACGATGTACTGAATCGGGACGCAATTTGTGTGGTCCATCGTCATTAGGTGGCCATGAATGTTACAAATCACTATCAGTTTTTCGTCCGATTCGAAAATCTTTGACTCACAGCAGAACGGCCATAAGGTGCCCGAGGCAGCAATCGACCCATGGAGACAAGTCTGCTGGAGAACGATGTATTGAATCGGGACGCAATTTGAGTGATCCATCGTCATTCGGTGGCCCTGAACGTTACAATTCACTATCAGTTTTTCGTCCCATTCGATAATATAGACTCACAGCAAAACGGCCATAAGGTGCCCGAGGCAGCAATAGTCCCATGGAGTCAAGTCGGCTAGTGGACGATGTACTGAATCGGGACGCAATTTGTGTGGTCCATCGTCATTAGGTGGCCCTGAATGTTACAAATCACTATCAGTTTTTCGTCCGATTCGAAAATCTTAGACTCACAGCAGAAAAGCCATAAGGTGCCCGAGGCAGCAATCGACCCATGGAGACAAGTCTGCTGGAGGACGATGTATTGAATCGGGACGCAATTTGAGTGATCCATCGTCATTAGGTGGCCCTGAACGTTACAATTCACTATCAGTTTTTCGTCCCATTCGATAATCTAGACTCACAGCAGAACGGCCATAAGGTGCCCGAGGCAGCAATAGACCCATGGAGTCAAGTTGGCTGGAGGACGATGTATTGAATCGGGACGCAATTTGAATGATCCATCGTCATTAGGTGGCCCTGAACGTTACAATTCACTATCAGTTTTTCGTCCCATTCGATAATCTAGACTCACGGCAGAACGGCCATAAGGTGCCCGAGGCAGCAATAGACCCATGGAGACAAGTCTGCTGGAGGACGATGTATTGAATCGGGACGCAATTTGAGTGTTCCATCGTCATTAGGAGGCCCTGAACGTTACAATTCACCATCAGTTTTTCGTCCGATTCGAAAATCTTTCAGTCAGAGCAGGCCTGCCATAAGGTGCCCGGGGCAGCAATAGACCCATGGAGACAAGTCTGCTGGAGGACGATGTATTGAATCGGGACGCAATTTGAGTGATCCATCGTCATTAGGTGGCCCTGAACGTTACAATTCACTATCAGTTTTTCATCCCATTCTATAATCTAGACTCACAGCAGAACGGCCATAAGGTGCCCGAGTCAGCATTAGTCCCATGGAGTCAAGTCGGCTAGTGGACGATGTACTGAATCGGGACGCAATTTGTGTGGTCCATGGTCATTAGGTGGCCCTGAATGTTACAAATCACTATCAGTTTTTCGTCCGATTCGAAAATCTTTGACTCACAGCAGAACGGCCATAAGGTGCCCGAGGCAGCAATCGACCCATGGAGACAAGTCTGCTGGAGAACGATGTATTGAATCGGGACGCAATTTGAGTGATCCATCGTCATTCGGTGGCCCTGAACGTTACAATTCACTATCAGTTTTTCATCCCATTCTATAATCTAGACTCACAGCAGAACGGCCATAAGGTGCCCGAGGCAGCAATAGTCCCATGGAGTCAAGTTGGCTGGAGGACGATGTATTGAATCGGGAAGCAATTTGAATGATCCATCGTCATTAGGTGGCCCTGAACGTTACAATTCACTATCAGTTTTTCGTCCCATTCGATAATCTAGACTCACAGCAGAAAAGCCATAAGGTGCCCGAGGCAGCAATAGACCCATGGAGACAAGTCTGCTGTAGGACGATGTATTGAATCGGGACGCAATTTGAGTGTTCCATCGTCATTAGGAGGCCCTGAACGTTACAATTCACTATCAGTTTTTCGTCCCATTCGATAATCTAGACTCACAGCAGAACGGCCATAAGGTGCCCGAGGCAGCAATAGTCCCATGGAGTCAAGTCGGCTGGGGACGATGTATTGAATCGGGACGCAATTTGAGTGATCCATCGTCATTAGGTGGCCCTGAACGTTACAATTCACTATCAGTTTTTCGTCCCATTCGATAATCTAGATTCACAGCAGAACGGCCATAAGGTGCCCGAGGCAGCAATAGACCCATGGAGTCAACTAGGCTGGAGGACGATGTATTGAATCGGGACGCAATTTGCGTGGTCCATCGTCATTAGGTGGCCCTGAATTTTACAATTCACTATCAGTTTTTCGTCCGATTAGAAAATCTTTGAGTCACAGCAGGCCTGCCATAAGGTGCCCGAGGCAGCAATAGACCCATGGAGACAAGTCTGCTGGAGGACGATGTATTGAATCGGGACGCAATTTGGGTGATCCATCGTCATTAGGTGGCCCTGAACGTTACAATTCACTATCAGTTTTTCGTCCCATTCGATAATCTAGACTCACAGCAGAACGGGCATAAGGTGCCCGAGGCAGCAATAGACCCATGGAGACAAGTCGGCTGGAGGACGATGTATTGAATCGGGACGCAATTTGAGTGATCCATCGTCATTAGGAGGCCCTGAACGTTACAATTCACTATCAGTTTTTTGTCCCATTCGATAATCTAGACTCACAGCAGAACGGCCATAAGGTGCCCGAGGCAGCAATAGACCCATGGAGACAAGTCGGCTAGTGGACGATGTACTGAATCGGGACGCAATTTGTGTGGTCCATCGTCATTAGGTGGCCCTGAATGTTACAAATCACTATCAGTTTTTCGTCCGATTCGGAAATCTTAGACTCACAGCAGAACGGCCATAAGGTGCCCGAGGCAGCAATCGACCCATGGAGACAAGTCGGCTGGAGGACGATGTATTGAATCGGGACGCAATTTTAGTGTTCCATCGTCATTAGGAGGCCCTGAACGTTACAATTCACTATCAGTTTTTCGTCCGATTCGAAAATCTTTGAGTCACAGCTGAACGGCCATAAGGTGCCCGAGGCTGCAATAGACCCATGGAGACGGTCTGCTGGAGGACAATGTATTGAATCGGGACGCAATTTGAGTGATCCATCGTCATTAGGTGGCCTTGAACGTTACAATTCACTATCAGTTTTTCGTCCGATTCGAAAATCTTTGACTCACAGCAGAACGGCAATAAGGTACCAAGGCAACAATAGACCCATGGAGACATGTCGGCTGGAGGACGATGTATTGAATCGGGACGCAATTTGAGTGATCCATCGTCATTAGGTGGCCCTGAACGTTACAATTCACTATCAGTTTTTCGTCCGATTCGAAAATCTTTGACTCACAGCAGAACGGCCATAAGGTGCCCGAGGCAGCAATAGACCCATGGAGACAAGTCTGCTGGAGGACGATGTATTGAATCGGGACGCAATTTGTGTGGTCCATCGTCATTAGGTGGCCCTGAATGTTACAAATCACTATCAGTTTTTCGTCCGATTCGAAAATCTTTGACTCACAGCAGAACGGCCATAAGGTGCCCGAGGCAGCAATAGACGCATGGAGACAAGTCTGCTGGAGGACGATGTATTGAATCGGGACGCAATTTGAGTGTTCCATCGTCATTAGGAGGCCCTGAACGTTACAATTCACTATCAGTTTTTCGTCCGATTCGAAAATATTTGAGTCACAGCAGGCCTGCCATAAGGTGCCCGAGGCAGCAATAGACCCATGGAGACAAGTCTGCTGGAGGACGATGTATTGAATCAGGACGCAATTTGAGTGATCCATCGTCATTAGGTGGCCCTGAACGTTACAATTCACTATCAGTTTTTCATTTTATTCTATAATCTAGACTCACAGCAGAACGGCCATAAGGTGCCCGAGTCAGCAATAGTCCCATGGAGTCAAGTCGGCTAGTGGACGATGTACTGAATCGGGACGCAATTTGTGTGGTCCATCGTCATTAGGTGGCCCTGAATGTTACAAATCACTATCAGTTTTTCGTCCGATTCGAAAATCTTTGACTCACAGCAGAACGGCCATAAGGTGCCCGAGGCAGCAATCGACCAATGGAGACAAGTCTGCTGGAGGACGATGTATTGAATCGGGACGCAATTTGTGTGATCCATCGTCATTCGGTGGCCCTGAACGTTACAATTCACTATCAGTTTTTCATCCCATTCTATAATCTAGACTCACAGCAGAACGGCCATAAGGTGCCCGAGGCAGCAATAGTCCCATGGAGTCAAGTCGGCTAGTGGACGATGTACTGAATCGGGACGCAATTTGTGTGGTCCATCGGCATTAGGTGGCCCTGAATGTTACAAATCACTATCAGTTTTTCGTCCGATTCGAAAATCTTAGACTCACAGCAGAACGGCCATAAGGTGCCCGAGGCAGCAATCGACCCATGGAGACAAGTCTGCTGGAGGACGATGTATTGAATCGGGACGCAATTTGAGTGATCCATTGCCATTAGGTGGCCCTGAAAGTGACAATTCACTATCAGTATTTCGTCCGATTCGAAAATCTTTGACTCACAGCAGAACGGCCATAAGGTGCCCGAGGCAGCAATAGACCCATGAAGTCAAGTCTGCTGGAGGACGATGTATTGAATCAGGACGCAATTTGAGTGATCCATCGTCATTAGGTGGCCCTGAACGTTACAATTCACTATCAGTTTTTCGTCCCATTCGATAATCTAGACTCACAGCAGAACGGCCATAACGTGCCCGAGGCAGCAATAGACCCATGAAGTCAAGTCTGCTGGAGGACGATGTATTGAATCGGGACGCAATTTTAGTGTTCCATCGTCATTAGGAGGCCCTGAACGCTACAATTCACTATCAGTTTTTCGTCTGATTCGAAAATCTTTGAGTCACAGCTGAACGGCCATAAGGTGCCCGAGGCTGCAATAGACCCATGGAGACAGTCTGCTGGAGGACAATGTATTGAATCGGGACGCAATTTGAGTGATCCATCGTCATTAGGTGGCCTTGAACGTTACAATTCACTATCAGTTTTTCGTCCGATTCGAAAATCTTTGACACACAGCAGAACGGCCATAAGGTGCCAAGGCAACAATAGACCCATGGAGACATGTCGGCTGGAGGACGATGTATTGAATCGGGACGCAATTTGAGTGATCCATCGTCATTAGGTGGCCCTGAACGTTACAATTCACTATCAGTTTTTCGTCCGATTCGAAAATCTTTGACTCACAGCAGAACGGCCATAAGGTGCCCGAGGCAGCAATAGACCCATGGAGACAAGTCTGTTGGAGGACGATGTATTGAATCGGGACGCAATTTGTGTGGTCCATCGTCATTAGGTGGCCCTGAATGTTACAAATCACTATCAGTTTTTCGCCCGATTCGAAAATCTTTGACTCACAGCAGAACGGCCATCAGGTGCCCGAGGCAGCAATCGACCCATGGAGACAAGTCTGCTGGAGGACGATGTATTGAATCGGGACGCAATTTGAGTGATCCATCGTCATTAGGTGGCCCTGAGAGTTACAATTCACTATCAGTTATTCGTCCGATTCGAAAATCTTTGACTCACAGCAGAACGGCCATAAGGTGCCCGAGGCAGCAATAGACGCATGGAGACAAGTCTGCTGGAGGACGATGTATTGAATCGGGACGCAATTTGAGTGTTCCATCGTCATTAGGAGGCCCTAAACGTTACAATTCACTATCAGTTTTTCGTCCGATTCGAAAATCTTTGAGTCACAGCAGGCCTGCCATAAGGTGCCCGAGGCAGCAATAGACCCATGGAGACAAGTCTGCTGGAGGACGATGTATTGAATCAGGACGCAATTTGAGTGATCCATCGTCATTAGGTGGCCCTGAACGTTACAATTCACTATCAGTTTTTCGTCCGATTCGAAAATCTTTGACTCACAGCAGAACGGCTATAAGGTGCCCGAGGCAGCAATCGACCCATGGAGACAAGTCTGCTGGAGGACGATGTATTGAATCGGGACGCAATTTGTGTGATCCATCGTCATTCGGTGGCCCTGAACGTTACAATTCACTATCAGTTTTTCATCCCATTCTATAATCTAGACTCACAGCAGAACGGCCATAAGGTGCCCGAGGCAGCAATAGTCCCATGGAGTCAAGTCGGCTAGTGGACGATGTACTGAATCGGGACGCAATTTGTGTGGTCCATCGGCATTAGGTGGCCCTGAATGTTACAAATCACTATCAGTTTTTCGTCCGATTCGAAAATCTTAGACTCACAGCAGAACGGCCGTAAGGTGCCCGAGGCAGCAATCGACCCATGGAGACAAGTCTGCTGGAGAACGATGTATTGAATCGGGACGCAATTTGAGTGATCCATTGTCATTAGGTGGCCCTGAAAGTGACAATTCACTATCAGTATTTCGTCCGATTCGAAAATCTTTGACTCACAGCAGAACGGCCATAAGGTGCCCGAGGCAGCAATAGACCCATGAAGTCAAGTCTGCTGGAGGACGATGTATTGAATCAGGACGCAATTTGAGTGATCCATCGTCATTAGGTGGCCCTGAACGTTACAATTCACTATCAGTTTTTCGTCCCATTCGATAATCTAGACTCGCAGCAGAACGGCCATAACGTGCCCGAGGCAGCAATAGACCCATGAAGTCAAGTCTGCTGGAGGACGATGTATTGAATCGGGACGCAATTTTAGTGTTCCATCGTCATTAGGAGGCCCTGAACGTTACAATTCACTATCAGTTTTTCGTCCGATTCGAAAATCTTTGAGTCACAGCTGAACGGCCATAAGGTGCCCGAGGCTGCAATAGACCCATGGAGACAGTCTGCTGGAGGACAATGTATTGAATCGGGACGCAATTTGAGTGATCCATCGTCATTAGGTGGCCTTGAACGTTACAATTCACCATCAGTTTTTCGTCCGATTCGAAAATCTTTGACTCACAGCAGAACGGCCATAAGGTGCCAAGGCAACAATAGACCCATGGAGACATGTCGGCTGGAGGACGATGTATTGATTCGGGACGCAATTTGAGTGATCCATCGTCATTAGGTGGCCCTGAACGTTACAATTCACTATCAGTTTTTCGTCCGATTCGAAAATCTTTGACTCACAGCAGAACGGCCATAAGGTGCCCGAGGCAGCAATAGACCCATGGAGACAAGTCTGCTGGAGGACGATGTATTGAATCGGGACGCAATTTGTGTGGTCCATCGTCATTAGGTGGCCCTGAATGTTACAAATCACTATCAGTTTTTCGTCCGATTCGAAAATCTTTGACTCACAGCAGAACGGCCATAAGGTGCCCAAGGCAGCAATCGACCCATGGAGACAAGTCTGCTGGAGGACGATGTATTGAATCGGGACGCAATTTGAGTGATCCATCGTCATTAGGTGGCCCTGAGAGTTACAATTCACTATCAGTTATTCGTCCGATTCGAAAATCTTTGACTCACAGCAGAACGGCCATAAGGTGCCCGAGGCAGCAATAGACGCATGGAGACAAGTCTGTTGGAGGACGATGTATTGAATCGGGGCGCAATTTGAGTGTTCCATCGTCATTAGGAGGCCCTGTACGTTACAATTCACTATCAGTTTTTCGTCCGATTCGAAAATCTTTGAGTCACGGCAGGCCTGCCATAAGGTGCCCGAGGCAGCAATAGACCCATGGAGACAAGTCTGCTGGAGGACGATGTATTGAATCAGGACGCAATTTGAGTGATCCATCGTCATTAGGTGGCCCTGAACGTTACAATTCACTATCAGTTTTTCATCTTATTCTATAATCTAGACTCACAGCAGAACGGCCATAAGGTGCCCGAGGCAGCAATAGTCCCATGGAGTCAAGTCGGCTAGTGGACGATGTACTGAATCGGGACGCAATTTGTGTGGTCCATCGTCATTAGGTGGCCCTGAATGTTACAAATCACTATCAGTTTTTCGTCCGATTCGAAAATCTTAGACTCACAGCAGAAAAGCCATAAGGTGCCCGAGGCAGCAATCGACCCATGGAGACAAGTCTGCTGGAGGACGATGTATTGAATCGGGACGCAATTTGAGTGATCCATTGTCATTAGGTGGCCCTGAAAGTGACAATTCACTATCAGTATTTCGTCCGATTCGAAAATCTTTGACTCACAGCAGAACGGCCATAAGGTGCCCGAGGCAGCAATAGACCCATGAAGTCAAGTCTGCTGGAGGACGATGTATTGAATCAGGACGCAATTTGAGTGATCCATCGTCATTAGGTGGCCCTGAACGTTACAATTCACTATAAGTTTTTCGTCCCATTCGATAATCTAGACTCACAGCAGAACGGCCATAAGTTGCCCGAGGCAGCAATAGACCCATGGAGACAAGTCGGCTGGAGGACGATGTATTGAATCGAGACGCAATTTGAGTGATCCATCGTCATTAGGAGGCCCTGAACGTTACAATTCACTATCAGTTTTTTGTCCTATTCGATAATCTAGACTCACAGCAGAACGGCCATAAGGTGCCCGAGGCAGCAATAGACCCATGGAGACAAGTCTGCTGAAGGACGATGTATTGAATCGGGACGCAATTTGAGTGTTCCATCGTCATTAGGAGGCCCTGAACGTTACAATTCACTATCAGTTTTTCGTCCGATTCGAAAATCTTTGAGTCACTGCAGAACGGCCATAAGGTGCCCGAGGCAGCAATCGACCCATGGAGACAAGTCTGCTGGAGGACGATGTATTGAATCGGGACGCAATTTGAGTGATCCATCGTCATTAGGTGGCCCTGAGAGTTACAATTCACTATCAGTTATTCGTCCGATTCGAAAATCTTTGACTCACTGCAGAACGGCCATAAGGTGCCCGAGGCAGCAATAGACGCATGGAGACAAGTCTGCTGGAGGACGATGTATTGAATCGGGACGCAATTTGAGTGTTCCATCGTCATTAGGAGGCCCTTAACGTTACAATTCACTATCAGTTTTTCGTCCGATTCGAAAATCTTTGAGTCACAGCAGGCCTGCCATAAGGTGCCCGAGGCAGCAATAGACCCATGAAGTCAAGTCTGCTGGAGGACGATGTATTGAATCAGGACGCAATTTGAGTGATCCATCGTCATTAGGTGGCCCTGAACGTTACAATTCACTATCAGTTTTTCGTCCCATTCGATAATCTAGACTCACAGCAGAACGGGCATTAGGTGCCCGAGGCAGCAATAGACCCATGGAGACAAGTCGGCTGGAGGACGATGTATTGAATCGGGACGCAATTTGAGTGATCCATCGTCATTAGGAGGCCCTGAACGTTACAATTCACTATCAGTTTTTTGTCCCATTCGATAATCTAGACTCACAGCAGAACGGCCATAAGGTGCCCGAGGCAGCAGTAGACCCATGGAGACAAGTCTGCTGGAGGACGATGTATTGAATCGGGACGCAATTTGAGTGTTCCATCGTCATTAGGAGGCCCTGAACGTTACAATTCACTATCAGTTTTTCGTCCGATTCGAAATTCTTTGAGTCACAGCAGGCATGCCATAAGGTGCCCGAGGCAGCAATAGACCCATGGAGACAAGTCTGCTGGAGGACGATGTATTGAATCAGGACGCAATTTGAGTGATCCATCGTCATTAGGTGGCCCTGAACGTTACAATTCACTATCAGTTTTTCATCTTATTCTATAATCTAGACTCACAGCAGAACGGCCATAAGGTGCCCGAGGCAGCAATAGTCCCAAGGAGTCAAGTCGGCTAGTGGACGATGTACTGAATCGGGACGCAATTTGTGTGGTCCATCGTCATTAGGTGGCCCTGAATGTTACAAATCACTATCAGTTTTTCGTCCGATTCGAAAATCTTAGACTCACAGCAGAAAAGCCATAAGGTGCCCGAGGCAGCAATCGACCCATGGAGACAAGTCTGCTGGAGGACGATGTATTGAATCGGGACGCAATTTGAGTGATCCATTGTCATTAGGTGGCCCTGAAAGTGACAATTCACTATCAGTATTTCGTCCGATTCGAAAATCTTTGACTCACAGCAGAACGGCCATAAGGTGCCCCGAGGCAGCAATAGACCCATGAAGTCAAGTCTGCTGGAGGACGATGTATTGAATCAGGACGCAATTTGAGTGATCCATCGTCATTAGGTGGCCCTGAACGTTACAATTCACCATCAGTTTTTCGTCCCATTCGATAATCTAGACTCACAGCAGAACGGCCATAAGGTGCCCGAGGCAGCAATAGACCCATGGAGACAAGTCGGCTGGAGGACGATGTATTGAATCGAGACGCAATTTGAGTGATCCATCGTCATTAGGAGGCCCTGAACGTTACAATTCACTATCAGTTTTTTGTCCCATTCGATAATCTAGACTCACAGCAGAACGGCCATCAGGTGCCCGAGGCAGCAATAGACCCATGGAGACAAGTCTGCTGGAGGACGATGTATTGAATCGGGACGCAATTTGAGTGTTCCATCGTCATTAGGAGGCCCTGAACGTTACAATTCACTATCAGTTTTTCGTCCGATTCGAAAATCTTTGAGTCACAGCAGAACGGCCATAAGGTGCCCGAGGCAGCAATCGACCCATGGAGACAAGTCTGCTGGAGGACGATGTATTGAATCGGGACGCAATTTGAGTGATCCATCGTCATTAGGTGGCCCTGAGAGTTACAATTCACTATCAGTTATTCGTCCGATTCGAAAATCTTTGACTCACAGCAGAACGGCAATAAGGTGCCCGAGGCAGCAATAGACGCATGGAGACAAGTCTGCTGGAGGACGATGTATTGAATCGGGACGCAATTTGAGTGTTCCATCGTCATTAGGTGGCCCTGAACGTTACAATTCACTATCAGTTTTTCATCTTATTCTATAATCTAGACTCACAGCAGAACGGCCATAAGGTGCCCGAGTCAGCAATAGTCCCATGGAGTCAAGTCGGCTAGTGGACGATGTACTGAATCGGGACGCAATTTGTGTGGTCCATCGTCATTAGGTGGCCCTGAATGTTACAAATCACTATCAGTTTTTCGTCCGATTCGAGAATCTTTGACTCACAGCAGAACGGCCATAAGGTGCCCGAGGCAGCAATCGACCCATGGAGACAAGTCTGCTGGAGAACGATGTATTGAATCGGGACGCAATTTGAGTGATCCATCGTCATTCGGTGGCCCTGAACGTTACAATTCACTATCAGTTTTTCATCCCATTCTATAATCTAGACTCACAGCAGAACGGCCATAAGGTGCCCGAGGCAGCAATAGTCCCATGGAGTCAAGTCGGCTAGTGGACGATGTACTGAATCGGGACGCAATTTGTGTGGTCCATCGTCATTAGGTGGCCCTGAATGTTAGAAATCACTATCAGTTTTTCGTCCGATTCGAAAATCTTAGACTCACAGCAGAAAAGCCATAAGGTGCCCGAGACAGCAATCGACCTATGGAGACAAGTCTGCTGGAGGACGATGTATTGAATCGGGACGCAATTTGAGTGATCCATTGTCATTAGGTGGCCCTGAAAGTGACAATTCACTATCAGTATTTCGTCCGATTCGAAAATCTTTGACTCACAGCAGAACGGCCATAAGGTGCCCGAGGCAGCAATAGACCCATGAAGTCAAGTCTGCTGGAGGACGATGTATTGAATCAGGACGCAATTTGAGTGATCCATCGTCATTAGGTGGCCCTGAACGTTACAATTCACTATCAGTTTTTCGTCCCATTCGATAATCTAGACTCACAGCAGAACGGGCATTAGGTGCCCGAGGCAGCAATAGACCCATGGAGACAAGTCGGCTGGAGGACGATGTATTGAATCGGGACGCAATTTGATTGATCCATCGTCATTATGAGGCCCTGAACGTTACAATTCACTATCAGTTTTTTGTCCCATTCGATAATCTAGACTCACAGCAGAACGGCCATAAGGTGCCCGAGGCAGCAGTAGACCCATGGAGACAAGTCTGCTGGAGGACGATGTATTGAATCGGGACGCAATTTGAGTGTTCCATCGTCATTAGGAGGCCCTGAACGTTACAATTCACTATCAGTTTTTCGTCCGATTCGAAAATCTTTGAGTCACAGCAGGACTGCCATTAAGGTGCCCGAGGCAGCAATAGACCAATGGAGACAAGTCCGCTGGAGAACGATGTATTGAATCGGGACGCAATTTGAGTGTTCCATCGTCATTAGGAGGCCCTGAACGTTACAATTCACTATCAGTTTTTCGTCCGATTCGAAATTCTTTGAGTCACAGCAGGCATGCCATAAGGTGCCCGAGGCAGCAATAGACCCATGGAGACAAGTCTGCTGGAGGACGATGTATTTAAACAGGACGCAATTTGAGTGATCCATCGTCATTAGGTGGCCCTGAACGTTACAATTCACTATAATCTAGACTCACAGCAGAACGGCCATAAGGTGCCCGAGGCAGCAATAGTCCCATGGTGTCAAGTCGGCTAGTGGACGACGTACTGAATCGGGACGCAATTTGTGTGGTCCATCGTCATTAGGTGGCCCTGAATGTTACAAATCACTATCAGTTTTTCGTCCGATTCGAAAATCTTTGACTCACAGCAGAACGGCCATAAGGTGCCCGAGGCAGCAATCGACCCATGGAGACAAGTCTGCTGGAGGACGATGTATTGAATCGGGACGCAATTTGAGTGATCCATCGTCACTAGGAGGCCCTGAACGTTACAATTCACTATCAGTTTTTTGTCCCATTCGATAATCTAGACTCACAGCAGAACGGCCATAAGGTGCCCGAGGCAGCAATAGACCCATGGAGTCAAGTCGGATGGAGGACGATGTATTGAATCGGGACGCAATTTGAGTGATCCATCGTCATTAGGTGGCCCTGAACGTTACAATTCACTATCAGTTTTTCGTCCGATTCGAAAATCTTTGACTCACAGCAGAACGGCCATAAGGTGCCCGAGGCAGCAATCGACCCATGGAGTCAAGTCGGCTGGAGGACGATGTATTGAATCGGGACACAATTTGAGTGATCCATCGTCATTAGGTGGCCCGAAAGTTACAATTCACTATCAGTTTTTCGTCCGATTCGAAAATCTTTGACTCACAGCAGAACGGCCATAAGGTGCCCGAGGCAGCAATAGACCCATGAAGTCAAGTCTGCTGGAGGACGATGTATTGAATCAGGAAAAAATTTGAGTGATCCATCGTCATTAGGTGGCCCTGAACGCTACAATTCACTAACAGTTTTTCGTTCCATTCGATAATCTAGACTCACAGCAGAACGGCCATAAGGTGCCCGCGGCAGCAATAGACACATGGAGACAAGTCGGCTGGGCACGATGTATTGAATCGGGACGCAATTTGAGTGATCCATCGTCATTAGGTGGCCCTGAACGTTACAATTCACTATCAGTTTTTCGTCCCATTCGATAATCTAGATTCACAGCAGGACGGCCATAAGGTGCCCGAGGCAGGCAAGACCCATGGAGTCAACTCGGCTGGAGGACGATGTATTGAATCGGGACGCAATTTGCGTGGTCCATCGTCATTGGGTGGCCCTGAATGTTACAATTCATTATCAGTTTTTCGTCCGATTCGAAAATCTTTGACTCACAGCAGAACGGCCATTAGGTGCCCGAGGCAGCAATCGACCCATGGAGACAATTCTGCTGGAGGACGATGTATTGGATCGGGACGCAATTTGAGTGATCCATCGTCATTAGGAGGCCCTGAACGTTACAATTCACTATCAGTTTTTCGTCCCATTTGATAATCTAGACTCACAGCAGAACGGCCATAAGGTGCCCGAGGCAGCAATAGACCCATGGAGTCAAGTCGGCTGGAGGACGATGTATTGAATCGGGACGCAATTTGAGTGATCCATCGTCATTAGGTGGACCTGAACGTTACAATTCACTATCAGTTTTTCGTCCCATTCGATAATCTAGACTCACAGCAGAACGGCCATAAGGTGCCCGAGGCAGCAATAGACCCATGGAGTCAGGTCCGCTGGAGGACGATGTATTGAATCGGGACGCAATTTGAATGATCCATCGTCATTAGGTGGCTCTGAACGTTACAATTCACTATCAGTTTTTCGTCCCATTCGATAATCTAGACTCACAGCAGAACGGCCATAAGGTGCCCGAGGCAGCAATAGACCCATGGAGACAAGTCTGCTGGAGGACGATGTATTGAATCGGGACGCAATTTGAGTGATCCATCGTCATTAGGTGGCCCTGAGAGTTACAATTCACTATCAGTTATTCGTCCGATTCGAAAATCTTTGACTCACAGCAGAACGGCCATAAGGTGCCCGAGGCAGCAATAGACGCATGGAGACAAGTCTGCTGGAGGACGATGTATTGAATCGGGACGCAATTTGAGTGTTCCATCGTCATTAGGAGGCCCTGAACGTTACAATTCACTATCAGTTTTTCGTCCGATTCGAAAATCTTTGAGTCACAGCAGAACGGCCATATGGTGCCCGAGGCAGCAATCGACCCATGGAGACAAGTCTGCTGGAGGACGATGTATTGAATCGGGACGCAATTTGAGTGATCCATCGTCATTAGGTGGCCCTGAGAGTTACAATTCACTATCAGTTATTCGTCCGATTCGAAAATCTTTGACTCACAGCAGAACGGCCATAAGGTGCCCGAGGCAGCAATAGACGCATGGAGACAAGTCTGCTGGAGGACGATGTATTGAATCGGGACGCAATTTGAGTGTTCCATCGTCATTAGGAGGCCCTGAACGTTACAATTCACTATCAGTTTTTCGTCCGATTCGAAAATCTTTGAGTCACAGCAGGCCTGCCATAAGGTGCCCTAGGCAGCAATAGACCCATGGAGACAAGTCTGCTGGAGGACGATGTATTGAACAGGACGCAATTTGAGTGATCCATCGTCATTAGGTGGCCCTGAACGTTACAATTCACTATCAGTTTTTCATCCCATTCTATAATCTAGACTCACAGCAGAACGGCCATAAGGTGCCCGAGGCAGCAATAGTCCCATGGGGTCAAGTCGGCTAGTGGACGATGTACTGAATCGGGACGCAATTTGTGTGGTCCATCGTCATTAGGTGGCCCTGAATGTTACAAATCACTATCAGTTTTTCGTCCGATTCGAAAATCTTAGACTCACAGCAGAAAAGCCATAAGGTGCCCGAGGCAGCAATCGACCCATGGAGACAAGTCTGCTGGAGGACGATGTATTGAATCGGGACGCAATTTGAGTGATCCATTGTCATTAGGTGGCCCTAAAAGTGACAATTCACTATCAGTATTTCGTCCGATTCGAAAATCTTTGACTCACAGCAGAACGGCCATAAGGTGCCCGAGGCAGCAATCGACCCATGGAGACAAGTCTGCTGGAGGACGATGTATTGAATCGGGTCGCAATTTGAGTGATCCATCGTCATTAGGTGGCCCTGAGAGTTACAATTCACTATCAGTTATTCGTCCGATTCGAAAATCTTTGACTCACAGCAGAACGGCCATAAGGTGCCCGAGGCAGCAATAGACGCATGGAGACAAGTCTGCTGGAGGACGATGTATCGAATCGGGACGCAATTTGAGTGTTCCATCGTCATTAGGAGGCCCTGAACGTTACAATTCACTATCAGTTTTTCGTCCGATTCGAAAATCTTTGAGTCACAGCAGGCCTGCCATAAGGTGCCCGAGGCAGCAATAGACCCATGGAGACAAGTCTGCTGGAGGACGATGTATTGAATCAGGACGCAATTTGAGTGATCCATCGTCATTAGGTGGCCCTGAACGTTACAATTCACTATCAGTTTTTCATCTTATTCTATAATCTAGACTCACAGCAGAACGGCCATAAGGTGCCCGAGGCAGCAATAGTCCCATGGAGTCAAGTCGGCTAGTGGACGATGTACTGAATCGGGACGCAATTTGTGTGGTCCATCGTCATTAGGTTGCCCTGAATGTTACAAATCACTATCAGTTTTTCGTCCGATTCGAAAATCTTAGACTCACAGCAGAAAAGCCATAAGGTGCCCGAGGCAGCAATCGACCCATGGAGACAAGTCTGCTGGAGGACGATGTATTGAATCGGGACGCAATTTGAGTGATCCATTGTCATTAGGTGGCCCTGAAAGTGACAATTCACTATCAGTATTTCGTCCGATTCGAAAATCTTTGACTCACAGCAGAACGGCCATAGGGTGCCCGAGGCAGCAATAGACCCATGAAGTCAAGTCTGCTGGAGGACGATGTATTGAATCAGGACGCAATTTGAGTGATCCATCGTCATTAGGTGGCCCTGAACGTTACAATTCACTATCAGTTTTTCGTCCCATTCGATAATCTAGACTCACAGCAGAACGGGCATAAGGTGCCCGAGGCAGCAATAGACCCATGGAGACAAGTCGGCTGGAGGACGATGTATTGAATCGAGACGCAATTTGAGTGATCCATCGTCATTAGGAGGCCCTGAACGTTACAATTCACTATCAGTTTTTTGTCCCATTCGATAATCTAGACTCACAGCAGAACGGCCATAAGATGCCCGAGGCAGCAATAGACCCATGGAGACAAGTCTGCTGGAGGACGATGTATTGAATCGGGACGCAATTTGAGTGTTCCATCGTCATTAGGAGGCCCTGAACGTTACAATTCACTATCAGTTTTTCGTCCGATTCGAAAATCTTTGAGTCACAGCAGAACGGCCATAAGGTGCCCGAGGCAGCAATCGACCCATGGAGACAAGTCTGCTGGAGGACGATGTATTGAATCGGGACGCAATTTGAGTGATCCATCGTCATTAGGTGGCCCTGAGAGTTACAATTCACTATCAGTTATTCGTCCGATTCGAAAATCTTTGACTCACAGCAGAACGGCCATAAGGTGCCCGAGGCAGCAATAGACGCATGGAGACAAGTCTGCTGGAGGACGATGTATTGAATCGGGACGCAATTTGAGTGTTCCATCGTCATTAGGAGGCCCTGAACGTTACAATTCACTATCAGTATTTCGTCCGATTCGAAAATCTTTGACTCACAGCAGAACGGCCATAAGGTGCCCGAGGCAGCAATAGACCCATGAAGTCAAGTCTGCTGGAGGACGATGTATTGAATCAGGACGCAATTTGAGTGATCCATCGTCATTAGGTGGCCCTGAACGTTACAATTCACTATCAGTTTTTCGTCCCATTCGATAATCTAGACTCACAGCAGAACGGGCATAAGGTGCCCGAGGCAGCAATAGACCCATGGAGACAAGTCGGCTGGAGGACGATGTATTGAATCGGGACGCAATTTGAGTGATCCATCGTCATTAGGAGGCCCTGAACGTTACAATTCACTATCAGTTTTTTGTCCCATTCGATAATCTAGACTCACAGCAGAACGGCCATAAGGTGCCCGAGGCAGCAATAGACCCATGGAGACAAGTCTGCTGGAGGACGATGTATTGAATCGGGACGCAATTTGAGTGTTCCATCGTCATTAGGAGGCCCTGAACGTTACAATTCACTATCAGTTTTTCGTCCGATTCGAAAATCTTTGAGTCACAGCAGGACTGCCATTAAGGTGCCCGAGGCAGCAATATACCAATGGAGACAAGTCCGCTGGAGAACGATGTATTGAATCGGGACGCAATTTGAGTGTTCCATCGTCATTAGGAGGCCCTGAACGTTACAATTCACTATCAGTTTTTCGTCCGATTCGAAAATCTTTGAGTCACAGCAGGCATGCCATAAGGTGCCCGAGGCAGCAATAGACCCATGGAGACAAGTCTGCTGGAGGACGATGTATTGAATCAGGACGCAATTTGAGTGATCCATCGTCATTAGGTGGCCCTGAACGTTACAATTCACTATCAGTTTTTCATCTTATTCTATAATCTAGACTCACAGCAGAACGGCCATAAGGTGCCCGAGGCAGCAATAGACCCATGGAGACATGTCTGCTGGAGGACGATGTATTGAATCGGGACGCAATTTGAGTGATCCATCGTCATTAGGTGGCCCTGAGAGTTACAATTCACTATCAGTTATTCGTCCGATTCGAAAATCTTTGACTCACAGCAGAACGGCCATAAAGTGCCCGAGGCAGCAATAGACGCATGGAGACAAGTCTGCTGGAGGACGATGTATTGAATCGGGACGCAATTTGAGTGTTCCATCGTCATTAGGAGGCCCTGAACGTTACAATTCACTATCAGTTTTTCGTCCGATTCGAAAATCTTTGAGTCACAGCAGAACGGCCATAAGGTGCCCGAGGCAGCAATCGACCCATGGAGACAAGTCTGCTGGAGGACGATGTATTGAATCGGGACGCAATTTGAGTGATCCATCGTCATTAGGTGGCCCTGAGAGTTACAATTCACTATCAGTTATTCGTCCGATTCGAAAATCTTTGACTCACAGCAGAACGGCCATAAGGTGCCCGAGGCAGCAATAGACGCATGGAGACAAGTCTGCTGGAGGACGATGTATTGAATCGGGACGCAATTTGAGTGTTCCATCGTCATTAGGAGGCCCTGAACGTTACAATTCACTATCAGTTTTTCGTCCGATTCGAAAATCTTTGAGTCACAGCAGGCATGCCATAAGGTGCCCGAGGCAGCAATAGACCCATGGAGACAAGTCTGCTGGAGGACGATGTATTGAATCAGGACGCAATTTGAGTGATCCATCGTCATTAGGTGGCCCTGAACGTTACAATTCACTATCAGTTTTTCATCTTATTCTATAATCTAGACTCACAGCAGAACGGCCATAAGGTGCCCGAGGCAGCAATAGACCCTTGGAGACAAGTCTGCTGGAGGACGATGTATTGAATCGGGACGCAATTTGAGTGTTCCATCGTCATTAGGAGGCCCTGAACGTTACAATTCACTATCAGTTTTTCGTCCGATTCGAAAATCTTTGAGTCACAGCAGAACGGCCATAAGGTGCCCGAGGCAGCAATCGACCCATGGAGACAAGTCTGCTGGAGGACGATGTATTGAATCGGGACGCAATTTGAGTGATCCATCGTCATTAGGTGGCCCTGAGAGTTACAATTCACTATCAGTTATTCGTCCGATTCGAAAATCTTTGACTCACAGCAGAACGGCCATAAGGTGCCCGAGGCAGCAATAGACGCATGGAGACAAGTCTGCTGGAGGACGATGTATTGAATCGGGACGCAATTTGAGTGTTCCATCGTCATTAGGAGGCCCTGAACGTTACAATTCACTATCAGTTTTTCGTCCGATTCGAAAATCTTTGAGTCACAGCAGGCCTGCCATAAGGTGCCCGAGGCAGCAATAGACCCATGGAGACAAGTCTGCTGGAGGACGATGTATTGAATCAGGACGCAATTTGAGTGATCCATCGTCATTAGGTGGCCCTGAACGTTACAATTCACTATCAGTTTTTCATCTTATTCTATAATCTAGACTCACAGCAGAACGGCCATAAGGTGCCCGTGTCAGCAATAGTCCCATGGAGTCAAGTCGGCTAGTGGACGATGTACTTAATCGGGACGCAATTTGTGTGGTCCATCGTCATTAGGTGGCCCTGAATGTTATAAATCACTATCAGTTTTTCGTCCGATTCGAAAATCTTTGACTCACAGCAGAACGGCCATAAGGTGCCCGAGGCAGCAATCGACCCATGGAGACAAGTCTGCTGGAGGACGATGTATTGAATCGGGACGCAATTTGAGTGATCCATCGTCATTCGGTGGCCCTGAACGTTACAATTCACTATCAGTTTTTCATACCATTCTATAATCTAGACTCACAGCAGAACGGCCATAAGGTGCCCGAGGCAGCAATAGTCCCATGGAGTCAAGTCGGCTAGTGGACGATGTACTTAATCGGGACGCAATTTGTGTGGTCCATCGTCATTAGGTGGCCCTGAATGTTATAAATCACTATCAGTTTTTCGTCCGATTCGAAAATCTTTGACTCACAGCAGAACGGCCATAAGGTGCCCGAGGCAGCAATCGACCCATGGAGACAAGTCTGCTGGAGGACGATGTATTGAATCGGGACGCAATTTGAGTGATCCATCGTCATTCGGTGGCCCTGAACGTTACAATTCACTATCAGTTTTTCATACCATTCTATAATCTAGACTCACAGCAGAACGGCCATAAGGTGCCCGAGGCAGCAATCGACCCATGGAGACAAGTCTGCTGGAGGACGATGTATTGAATCGGGACGCAATTTGAGTGATCCATCGTCATTAGGTGGCCCTGAGAGTTACAATTCACTATCAGTTATTCGTCCGATTCGAAAATCTTTGACTCACAGCAGAACGGCCATAAGGTGCCCGAGGCAGCAATAGACGCATGGAGACAAGTCTGCTGGAGGACGATGTATTGAATCGGGACGCAATTTGAGTGTTCCATCGTCATTAGGAGGCCCTGAACGTTACAATTCACTATCAGTTTTTCGTCCGATTCGAAAATCTTTGAGTCACAGCAGGCCTGCCATAAGGTGCCCGAGGCAGCAATAGACCCATGGAGACAAGTCTGCTGGAGGACGATGTATTGAATCAGGACGCAATTTGAGTGATCCATCGTCATTAGGTGGCCCTGAACGTTACAATTCACTATCAGTTTTTCATCTTATTCTATAATCTAGACTCACAGCAGAACGGCCATAAGGTGCCCGTGTCAGCAATAGTCCCATGGAGTCAAGTCGGCTAGTGGACGATGTACTTAATCGGGACGCAATTTGTGTGGTCCATCGTCATTAGGTGGCCCTGAATGTTATAAATCACTATCAGTTTTTCGTCCGATTCGAAAATCTTTGACTCACAGCAGAACGGCCATAAGGTGCCCGAGGCAGCAATCGACCCATGGAGACAAGTCTGCTGGAGGACGATGTATTGAATCGGGACGCAATTTGAGTGATCCATCGTCATTCGGTGGCCCTGAACGTTACAATTCACTATCAGTTTTTCATACCATTCTATAATCTAGACTCACAGCAGAACGGCCATAAGGTGCCCGAGGCAGCAATAGTCCCATGGAGTCAAGTCGGCTAGTGGACGATGTACTGAATCGGGACGCAATTTGTGTGGTCCATCGTCATTAGGTGGCCCTGAATGTTACAAATCACTATCAGTTTTTCGTCCGATTCGAAAATCTTAGACTCACAGCAGAAAAGCCATAACGTGCCCGAGGCAGCAATCGACCCATGGAGACAAGTCTGCTGGAGGACGATGTATTGAATCGGGACGCAATTTGAGTGATCCATTGTCATTAGGTGGCCCTAAAAGTGACAATTCACTATCAGTATTTCGTCCGATTCGAAAATCTTTGACTCACAGCAGAACGGCCATAAGGTGCCCGAGGCAGCAATAGACCCATGAAGTCAAGTCTGCTGGAGGACGATGTATTGAATCGGGACGCAATTTGAGTGATCCATCGTCATTAGGTGGCCCTGAACGTTACAATTCACTATCAGTTTTTCGTCCCATTCGATAATCTAGACTCACAGCAGAACGGGCATAAGGTGCCCGAGGCAGCAATAGACCCATGGAGACAAGTCGGCTGGAGGACGATGTATTGAATCGGGACGCAATTTGAGTGATCCATCGTCATTTGGAGGCCCTGAACGTTACAATTCACTATAAGTTTTTCGTCCGATTCGAAAATCTTTGAGTCACAGCAGGACTGCCATTAAGGTGCCCGAGGCAGCAATAGACCAATGGAGACAAGTCCGCTGGAGGACGATGTATTGAATCGGGACGCAATTTGAGTGTTCCATCGTCATTAGGAGGCCCTGAACGTTACAATTCACTATCAGTTTTTCGTCCGATTCGAAAATCTTTGAGTCACAGCAGGCATGCCATAAGGTGCCCGAGGCAGCAATAGACCCATGGAGAAAAGTCTGCTGGAGGACGATGTATTGAATCAGGACGCAATTTGAGTGATCCATCGTCATTAGGTGGCCCTGAACGTTACAATTCACTATCAGTTTTTCATCTTATTCTATAATCTAGACACACAGCAGAACGGCCATAAGGTGCCCGAGGCAGCAATAGTCCCATGGAGTCAAGTCGGCTAGTGGACGATGTACTGAATCGGGACGCAATTTGTGTGGTCCATCGTCATTAGGTGGCCCTGAATGTTACAAATCACTATCAGTTTTTCGTCCGATTCGAAAATCTTTGACTCACAGCAGAACGGCCATAAGGTGCCCGAGGCAGCAATCGACCCATGGAGACAAGTCTGCTGGAGGACGATGTATTGAATCGGGACGCAATTTGAGTGATCCATCGTCACTAGGAGGCCCTGAACGTTACAATTCACTATCAGTTTTTTGTCCCATTCGATAATCTAGACTCACAGCAGAACGGCCATAAGGTGCCCGAGGCAGCAATAGACCCATGGAGTCAAGTCGGCTGGAGGACGATGTATTGAATCGGGACGCAATTTGAGTGATCCATCGTCATTAGGTGGCCCTGAACGTTACAATTCACTATCAGCTTTTCGTCCGATTCGAAAATCTTTGACTCACAGCAGAACGGCCATAAGGTGCCCGAGGCAGCAATAGACCCATGAAGTCAAGTCTGCTGGAGGACGATGTATTGAATCAGGACGCAATTTGAGTGATCCATCGTCATTAGGTGGCCCTGAACGCTACAATTCACTATCAGTTTTTCGTTCCATTCGATAATCTAGACTCACAGCAGAACGGCCATAAGGTGCCCGCGGCAGCAATAGACACATGGAGACAAGTCGGCTGGGCACGATGTATTGAATCGGGACGCAATTTGAGTGATCCATCGTCATTAGGTGGCCCTGAACGTTACAATTCACTATCAGTTTTTCGTCCCATTCGATAATCTAGATTCACAGCAGAACGGCCATAAGGTGCCCGAGGCAGCAATAGACCCATGGAGTCAACTCGGCTGGAGGACGATGGATTGAATCGGGACGCAATTTGCGTGGTGCATCGTCATTGGGTGGCCCTGAATGTTACAATTCACTATTAGTTTTTCGTCCGATTCGAAAATCTTTGACTCACAGCAGAACGGCCATAAGGTGCCCGAGGCAGCAATCGACCCATGGAGACAAGTCTGCTGGAGGACGATGTATTGGATCGGGACGCAATTTGAGTGATCCATCGTCATTAGGAGGCCCTGAACGTTACAATTCACTATCAGTTTTTCGTCCCATTCGATAATCTAGACTCACAGCAGAACGGCCATAAGGTGCCCGAGGCAGCAATAGACCCATGGAGTCAAGTCGGCTGGAGGACGATGTATTGAATCGGGACGCAATTTGAGTGATCCATCGTCATTAGGTGGCCCTGAACGTTACAATTCACTATCAGTTTTTCGTCCCATTCGATAATCTAGACTCACAGCAGAACGGCCATAAGGTGCCCGAGGCAGCAATAGACCCATGGAGTCAAGTCGGCTGGAGGACGATGTATTGAATCGGGACGCAATTTGAATGATCCATCGTCATTAGGTGGCCCTGAACGTTACAATTCACTATCAGTTTTTCGTCCCATTCGATAATCTAGACTCACAGCAGAACGGCCATAAGGTGTCCGAGGCAGCAATAGACCCATGGAGACAAGTCTGCTGGAGGACGATGTATTGAATCGGAACGCAATTTGAGTGTTCCATCGTCATTAGGAGGCCCTGAACATTACAGTTTTTCGTCCGATTCGAAAATCTTTAAGTCACAGCAGGCCTGCCATAAGGTGCCCGAGGCAGCAATAGACCCATGGAGACAAGTCTGCTGGAGGACGATGTATTGAATCGGGACGCAATTTGAGTGATCCATCGTCATTAGGTGGCCCTGAACGTTACAATTCACTATCAGTTTTTCATCCCATTCTATAATCTAGACTCACAGCAGAACGGCCATAAGGTGCCCGAGGCAGCAATAGTCGCATGGAGTCAAGTCGGCTGGGGACGATGTATTGAATCGGGACGCAATTTGAGTGATCCATCGTCATTAGGAGGCCCTGAACTTTACAATTCACTATCAGTTTTTCGTCCCATTCGATAATCTAGATTCACAGCAGAACGACCATAAGGTGCCCGAGGCAGCAATAGACCCATGGAGTCAACTCGGCTGGAGGACGATGTATTGAATCGGGACGCAATTTGCGTGGTCCATCGTCATTAGGTGGCCCTGAATTTTACAATTCACTATCAGTTTTTCGTCCGATTCGAAAATCTTAGACTCACAGCAGAACGGCCATAAGGTGCCCGAGGCAGCAATCGACCCATGGAGACAAGTCTGCTGAAGGACGATGTATTGAATCGGGACGCAATTTGAGTGATCCATTGTCATTAGGTGGCCCTGAAAGTGACAATTCACTATCAGTATTTCGTCCGATTCGAAAATCTTTGACTCACAGCAGAACGGCCATAAGGTGCCCGAGGCAGCAATAGACCCATGAAGTCAAGTCTGCTGGAGGACAATGTATTGAATCAGGACGCAATTTGAGTGATCCATAGTCATTAGGTGGCCCTGAATGTTACAATTCACTATCAGTTTTTCGTCCCATTCGATAATCTAGACTCACAGCAGAACGGGCATAAGGTGCCCGAGGCAGCAATAGACCCATGGAGACAAGTCGGCTGGAGGACGATGTATTGAATCGGGACGCAATTTGAGTGATCCATCGTCATTAGGAGGCCCTGAACGTTACAATTCACTATCAGTTTTTCGTCCGATTCGAAAATCTTTGAGTCACAGCAGGACTGCCATTAAGGAGCCCGAGGCAGCAATAGACCAATGGAGACAAGTCCGCTGGAGGACGATGTATTGAATCGGGACGCAATTTGAGTGATCCATCGTCATTAGGAGGCCCTGAACGTAACAATTTACTATCAGTTTTTCGTCCGATTCGAAAATCTTTGACTCAGAGCAGAACGGCCATAAGGTGCCCGATGCAGCAATAGACCCATGGAGACAAGTCGGCTGGAGGACGATGTATTGAATCGGGACGCAATTTGAGTGATCCATCGTCATTAGGTTGCCCTGAAAGTTACAATTCACTATCAGTTTTTCATCCCATTCTATAATCTAGTCTCACAGCAGAACGGCCATAAGGTGCCCGAATCAGCAATAGTCCCATGGAGTCAAGTCGGCTAGTGGACGATGTACTGAATCGGGACGCAATTTGTGTGGTCCATCGTCATTAGGTGGCCCTGAATGTTACAAATCACTATCAGTTTTTCGTCCGATTCGAAAATCTTAGACTCACAGCAGAACGGCCATAAGGTGCCCGAGGCAGCAATAGCCCCATGGAGACAAGTCTGCTGGAGGACGATGTATTGAATCGGGACGCAATTTGAGTGTTCCATCGTCATTAGGAGGCCCTGAACGTTACAATTCACTATCAGTTTTTCGTCCGATTCGAAAATCTTTGAGTCACAGCAGGACTGCCATTAAGGTGCCCGAGGCAGCAATAGACCAATGGAGACAAGTCCGCTGGAGGACGGTGTATTGAATCGGGACGCAATTTGAGTGTTCCATCGTCATTAGGAGGCCCTGAACGTAACAATTTACTATCAGTTTTTCGTCCGATTCGAAAATCTTTGACTCAGAGCAGAACGGCCATAAGGTGCCCGAGGCAGCAATAGACCCATGGAGAAAAGTCGGCTGGAGGACGATGTATTGAATCGGGACGCAATTTGAGTGATCCATCGTCATTAGGTGGCCCTGAACGTTACAATTCACTATCAGTTTTTCGTCCCATTCGATAATCTAGACTCACAGCAGAACGGCTATAAGGTGCCCGAGGCAGCAATAGACCCATGGAGTCAAGTCGGCTGGAGGACGATGTATTGAATCGGGACGCAATTTGAATGATCCATCGTCATTAGGTGGCCCTGAACGTTACAATTCACTATCAGTTTTTCGTCCCATTCGATAATCTAGACTCACAGCAGAACGGCCATAAGGTGCCCGAGGCAGCAATAGACCCATGGAGACAAGTCTGCTGGAGGACGATGTATTGAATCGGAACGCAATTTGAGTGTTCCATCGTCATTAGGAGGCCCTGAACATTACAGTTTTTCGTCCGATTCGAAAATCTTTAAGTCACAGCAGGCCTGCCATAAGGTGCCCGAGGCAGCAATAGACCCATGGAGACAAGTCTGCTGGAGGACGATGTATTGAATCGGGACGCAATTTGAGTGATCCATCGTCATTAGGTGGCCCTGAACGTTACAATTCACTATCAGTTTTTCATCCCATTCTATAATCTAGACTCACAGCAGAACGGCCATAAGGTGCCCGAGGCAGCAATAGTCCCATGGAGTCAAGTCGGCTGGGGACGATGTATTGAATCGGGACGCAATTTGAGTGATCCATTGTCATTAGGTGGCCCTGAAAGTGACAATTCACTATCAGTATTTCGTCCGATTCGAAAATCTTTGACTCACAGCAGAACGGCCATAAGGTGCCCGAGGCAGCAATAGAACCATGAAGTCAAGTCTGCTGGAGGACGATGTATTGAATCAGGACGCAATTTGAGTGATCCATCGTCATTAGGTGGCCCTGAATGTTACAATTCACTATCAGTTTTTCGTCCCATTCGATAATCTAGACTCACAGCAGAACGGCCATAAGGTGCCCGAGGCAGCAATAGACCCATGGAGACAAGTCGGCTGGAGGACGATGTATTGAATCGGGACGCAATTTGAGTGATCCATCGTCATTAGGAGGCCCTGAACGTTACAATTCACTATCAGTTTTTTGTCCCATTCGATAATCTAGACTCACAGCAGAACGGCCATAATGTGCCCGAG
This sequence comes from Schistocerca cancellata, assembly GCF_023864275.1. NCBI lineage: Eukaryota > Metazoa > Arthropoda > Insecta > Orthoptera > Acrididae > Schistocerca > Schistocerca cancellata. The sequence continues at coordinate 1,067,275 of NW_026047092.1, read as the reverse complement.
GCAGCAATAGACCCATGGAGACAAGTCTGCTGGAGGACGATGTATTGAATCGGGACGCAATTTGAGTGTTCCATCGTCATTAGGAGGCCCTGAACGTTACAATTCACTATCAGTTTTTCGTCCGATTCGAAAATCTTTGAATCACAGCAGGACTGCCATTAAGGTGCCCGAGGCAGCAATAGACCAATGGAGACAAGTCCGCTGGAGGACGATGAATTGAATCGGGACGCAATTTGAGTGATCCATCGTCATTAGGAGGCCCTGAACGTAACAATTTACTATCAGTTTTTCGTCCGATTCGAAAATCTTTGACTCAGAGCAGAACGGCCATAAGGTGCCCGAGGCAGCAATAGACCCATGGAGACAAGTCGGCTGGAGGACGATGTATTGAATCGGGACGCAATTTGAGTGATCCATCGTCATTAGGTTGCCCTGAAAGTTACAATTCACTATCAGTTTTTCGTATGATTCGAAAATCTTTGACTCACAGCAGAACGGCCATAAGGTGCCCGAGGCAACAATGGACCCATGGAAACAAGTCTGCTGGAGGACGATATATTGAATCGGGACGCAATTTGAGTGATCCATCGTCATTAGGTGGCCCTGAACGTTACAATTCACTATCAGTTTTTCGTCCCATTCGATAATCTAGACTCACAGCAGAACGGCCATAAGGTGCCTGAGGCAGCAATAAACCCATGGAATCAGGTCGGCTGGAGGACGATGTACTGAATCGGGACGCAATTTGTGTGGTCCATCGTCATTAGGTGGCCCTGAATGTTACAATTCACTATCAGTTTTTCGTCCGATTCGAAAATCTTTGACTCACAGCAGAACGGCCGTTAGGTGCCCGAGTCCGCAATCGACCCATGGAGACAAGTCTGCTGGATGACGATGTATTGAATCGGGACGCAAATTGAGTGATCCATCGTCATTAGGAGGCGCTGAACGTTACAATTCACTATCAGTTTTTCGTCCGATTCGAAAATCTTTAAGTCACAGCAGAACGGCCGTTAGGTGCCCGAGTCCGCAATCGACCCATGGAGACAAGTCTGCTGGATGACGATGTATTGAATCGGGACGCAAATTGAGTGATCCATCGTCATTAGGAGGCCCTGAACGTTACAATTCACTATCAGTTTTTCGTCCGATTCGAAAATCTTTAAGTCACAGCAGAACGGCCATAAGGTGCCCGAGGCAGCAATAGTCCCATGGTGTCAAGTCGGCTGGGGACGATGTATTGAATCGGGACGCAATTTGAGTGATCCATCGTCATTAGGAGGCCCTGAACGTTACAATTCACTATCAGTTTTTCGTCCCATTCGATAATCTAGACTCACAGCATGACGGCCATAAGGTGCCCGAGGCAGCAATAGACCCATGTTGTCAAGTCGGCTGAAGGACGATGTATTGAATCGGGACGCAATTTGAGAGATCCATCGTCATTAGGTGGCCCTGAACGTTACAATTCACTATCAGTTTTTCGTCCCATTCGATAATCTAGACTCACAGCAGAACGGCCATAAGGTGCCCGAGGCAGCAATAGACCCATGGAGACAAGTCTGCTGGAGGACGATGTATTGAATCGGGACGCAATTTGAGTGATCCATCGTCATTAGGAGGCCCTGAACGTTACAGTTCACTATCAGTTTTTTGTCCCATTCGATAATCCTGAGTCACAGCAGAACGGCCATAAGGTGCCCGAGGCAGCAATAGACCCATGGAGTCAAGTCGGCTGGAGGACGATGTATTGAATCGGGACGCAATTTGAGTGATCCATCGTCATTAGGTGGCCCTGAACGTTACAATTCACTATCAGTTTTTCGTCCGATTCGAAAATCTTTGACTCACAGCAGAACGGCCATAAGGAGCCCGAGGCAGCAATAGACCCATGGAGTCAACTCGGCTGGAGGACGATGTATTGAATCGGGACGCAATTTGCGTGGTCCATCGTCATTAGGTGGCCCTGAATGTTATAATTCACTATCAGTTTTTCGTCCGATTCGAAAATCTTTGACTCACAGCAGAACGGCCGTTAGGTGCCCGAGTCCGCAATCGACCCATGGAGACAAGTCTGCTGGATGACGATGTATTGAATCGGGACGCAAATTGAGTGATCCATCGTCATTAGGAGGCCCTGAACGTTACAATTCACTATCAGTTTTTCGTCCGATTCGAAAATCTTTAAGTCACAGCAGAACGGCCATAAGGTGCCCGAGGCAGCAATAGTCCCATGGTGTCAAGTCGGCTGGGGACGATGTATTGAATCGGGACGCAATTTGAGTGATCCATCGTCATTAGGTGGCCCTGAACGTTACAATTCACTATTAGTTTTCGTCCCATTCGATAATCTAGATTCACAGCAGAACGGCCATAAGGTGCCCGAGGCAGCAATAGACCCATGGAGTCAACTCGGCTGGAGGACGATGTATTGAATCGGGACGCAATTTGCGTGGTACATCGTCATTAGGTGGCCCTGAATGTTACAATTCACTATCAGTTTTTCGTCCGATTCGAAAATCTTTGACTCACAGCAGAACGGCCATTAGGTGCCCGAGGCAGCAATCGACACATGGAGACAAGTCTGCAGGAGGACGATGTATTGAATCGGGACGCAATTTGAGTGATCCGTCGTCATTAGGAGGCCCTGAACGTTACAATTCACTATCAGTTTTTCGTCCCATTCGATAATCTAGACTCACAGCAGAACGGCCATAAGGTGCTCGAGGCAGCAATAGACCCATGGAGTCAAGTAGGCTGGAGGACGATGTATTGAATCGGGACGCCATTTGAGTGATCCATCGTCATTAGGAGGCCCTGAACGTTACAATTCACTATCAGTTTTTCGTCCGATTCGAAAATCTTTGAGTCACAGCAGGCCTGCCATAAGGTGCCCGAGGCAGCAATAGACCCATGGAGACAAGTCTGCTGGAGGACGATGTATTGAATCGGGACGCAATTTGAGTGATCCATCGTCATTAGGTGGCCCTGAACGTTACAATTCACTATCAGTTTTTCATCCCATTCTATAATCTAGACTCACAGCAGAACGGCCATAAGGTGCCCGAGTCAGCAATAGTCCCATGGAGTCAAGTCGGCTAGTGGACGATGTACTGAATCGGGACGCAATTTCTGTGGTCCATCGTCATTAGGTGGCCCTCAATGTTATAAATCACTATCAGTTTTTCGTCCGATTCGAAAGTCTTTGACTCACAGCAGAACGGCCATAAGGTGCCCGAGGCAGTAATCGACCCATGGAGACAAGTCTGCTGGAGGACGATGTATTGAATCGGGACGCAATTTGAGTGATCCATCGTCATTAGGTGGCCCTGAAAGTTACAATTCACTATCAGTTTTTCGTCCTATTCGAAAATCTTTGACTCACAGCAGAACGGCCATTAGGTGCCCGAGGCAGCAATAGACCCATGAAGTCAAGTCTGCTGGAGGACGATGTATTGAATCAGGACGCAATTTGAGTGATCCATCGTCATTAGGTGGCCCTGAACGTTACAATTCACTATCAGTTTTTCGTCCCATTCGATAATCTAGACTCACAGCAGAACGGCCATAAGGTGCCCGAGGCAGCAATAGACCCATGGAGACAAGTCGGCTGGGGACGATGTATTGAATCGGGACGCAATTTGAGTGATCCATCGTCATTAGGTGGCCCTGAACGTTACAATTCACTATCAGTTTTTCGTCCCATTCGATAATCTAGATTCACAGCAGAACGGCCATAAGGTGCCCGAGGCAGCAAGAGACCCATGGAGTAAACTCGGCTGGAGGACGATGTATTGAATCGGGACGCAATTTGCGTGGTCCATCGTCATTTGGTGGCCCTGAATGTTACAATTCACTATCAGTTTTTCGTCCCATTCGATAATCTAGACTCACAGCAGAACGGCCATAAGGTGCCCGAGGCAGCAATAGACCCATGGAGACAAGTCTGCTGGAGGACGATGTATTGAATCGGGACGCAATTTGAGTTATCCATCGTCATTAGGTGGCCCTGAACGTTACAATTCACTATCAGTTTTTTGTCCCATTCGATAATCTAGACTCACAGCAGAAAGGCCATAAGGTGCCCGAGGCAGCAATAGACCCATGGAGTCAAGTGGGCTGGAGGACGATGTATTGAATCGGGACGCCATTTGAGTGATCCATCGTCATTAGGTGGCCCTGAACGTTACAATTCACTATCAGTTTTTCTTCCGATTCGAAAATCTTTGACTCACAGCAGAACGGCCATAAGGTGCCCGAGGCAGCAATAGACGCATGGAGACAAGTCTGCTGGAGGACGATGTATCGAATCGGGACGCAATTTGAGTGTTCCATCGTCATTAGGAGGCCCTGAACGTTACAATTCACTATCAGTTTTTCGTCCGATTCGAAAATCTTTGAGTCACAGCAGGACTGCCATAAGGTGCCCGAGGCAGCAATAGACCCATGGAGACAAGTCTGCTGGAGGACGATGTATTGAATCGGGACGCAATTTGATTGATCCATCGTCATTAGGTGGCCCTGAACGTTACAATTCACTATCAGTTTTTCATCCCATTCTATAATCTAGACTCACAGCAGAACGGCCATAGGGTGCCCGAGGCAGCAATAGTCCCATGGAGTCAAGTCGGCTAGTGGACGATGTACTGAATCGGGACGCAATTTGTGTGGTCCATCGTCATTAAGTGCCCTCAATGTTACAAATCACTATCAGTTTTTCGTCCGATTCGAAAATCTTTGACTCAAAGCAGAACGGCCATAAGGTGCCCGAGGCAGCAATCGACCCATGGAGACAAGTCTGCTGGAGGACGATGTATTGAATCGGGACGCAATTTGAGTGATCCATCGTCATTAGGTGGCCCTGAAAGTTACAATTCACTATCAGTTTTTCGTCCGATTCGAAAATCTTTGACTCACAGCAGAACGGCCATAAGGTGCCCGAGGCAGCAATGGACCCATGAAGTCAAGTCTGCTGGAGGACGATGTATTGAATCAGGACGCAATTTGAGTGATCCATCGTCATTAGGTGGCCCTGAACGTTACAATTCACTATCAGTTTTTCGTCCCATTCGATAATCTAGACTCACAGCAGAATGGCCATAAGGTGCCCAAGGCAGCAATATACCCATGGAGACAAGTCGGCTGGGGACGATGTATTGAATTGGGACGCAATTTGAGTGATCCATCGTCATTTGGTGGCCCTGAATGTTACAATTCACTATCAGTTTTTCGTCCCATTCGATAATCTAGACTCACAGCAGAACGCCATAAGGTGCCCGAGGCAGCAATAGACCCATGGAGACAAGTCTGCTGGAGGACGATGTATTGAATCGGGACGCAATTTGAGTGATCCATCGTCATTAGGAGGCCCTGAGCGTTACAATTCACTATCAGTTTTTTGTCCCATTCGATAATCTAGACTCACAGCAGAAAGGCCATAAGGTGCCCGAGGCAGCAATAGACCCTTGGAGTCAAGTCGGCTGGAGGACGATGAATTGAACGGGACGCAATTTGAGTGATCCATCGTCATTAGGTGGCCCTGAACGTTACAATTCACTATCAGTTTTTCATCCCATTCTATAATCTAGACTCACAGCAGAACGGCCATAAGGTGCCCGAGGCAGCAATAGTCCCATGGAGTCAAGTCGGCTAGTGGACGATGTACTGAATCGGGACGCAATTTGTGTGGTCCATTGTCATTAGGTGGCCCTGAATGTTACAAAACACTATCAGTTTTTCGTCCGATTCCAAAATCTTTGACTCACAGCAGAACGGCCATAAGGTGCCCGAGGCAGCAATAGACCCATGAAGTCAAGTCTGCTGGAGGACGATGTATTGAATCAGGACGCAATTTGAGTGATCCATCGTCATTAGGTGGCCCTGAACGTTACAATTCATTATCAGTTTTTCGTCCCATTCGATAATCTAGACTCACAGCAGAACGGCCATAGGGTGCCCGAGGCAGCAAGAGACCCATGGAGTCAACTCGGCTGGAGGACGATGTATTGAATCGGGACGCAATTTGCGTGGTCCATCGTCATTTGGTGGCCCTGAATGTTACAATTCACTATCAGTTTTTCGTCCCATTCGATAATCTAGACTCACAGCAGAACGGCCATAAGGTGCCCGAGGCAACAATAGACCCATGGAGACAAGTCTGCTGGAGGACGATGTATTGAATCGGGACGCAATTTGAGTGATCCATCGTCATTAGGAGGCCCTGAACGTTACAATTCACTATCAGTTTTTTGTCCCATTCGATAATCTAGACTCACAGCAGAAAGGCCATAAGGTGCCCGAGGCAGCAATAGACCCTTGGAGTCAAGTCGGCTGGAGGACGATGTATTGAACGGGACGCAATTTGAGTGATCCATCGGCATTAGGTGGCCCTGAACGTTACAATTCACTATCAGTTTTTCATCCCATTCGATAATCTAGACTCACAGCAGAACGGCCATATGGTGCCCGAGGCAGCAATAGACCCATGGAGACAAGTCGGCTGGGGACGATGTATTGAATCGGGACGCAATTTGAGTGATCCATCGTCATTAGGTGGCCCTGAACGTTACAATTCACTATCAGTTTTTCGTCCCATTCGATAATCTAGATTCACAGCAGAACGGCCATAAGGTGCCCGAGGCAGCAAGAGACCCATGGAGTCAAGTCGGCTGGAGGACGATGTATTGAATCGGGACGCAATTTGCGTGGTCCATCGTCATTTGGTGGCCCTGAATGTTACAATTCACTATCAGTTTTTCGTCCCATTCGATAATCTAGACTCACAGCAGAACGGCCATAAGGTGCCCGAGGCAGCAAGAGACCCATGGAGAGAAGTCTGCTGGAGGACGATGTATTGAATCGGGACGCAATTTGAGTGATCCATCGTCATTAGGAGGCCGTGAACGTTACAATTCACTATCAGTTTTTTGTCCCATTCGATAATCTAGACTCACAGCAGAAAGGCCATAAGTTGCCCGAGGCAGCAATAGACCCATGGAGTCAAGTCGGCTGGAGGACGATGTATTGAATCGGGACGCAATTTGAGTGATCCATCGTCATTAGGTGGCCCTGAACGTTACAATTCACTATCAGTTTTTTGTCCCATTCGATAATCTAGACTCACAGCAGAAAGGCCATAAGGTGCCCGAGGCAGCAATAGACCCTTGGAGTCAAGTCGGCTGGAGGACGATGTATTGAACGGGACGCAATTTGAGTGATCCATCGGCATTAGGTGGCCCTGAACGTTACAATTCACTATCAGTTTTTCATCCCATTCTATAATCTAGACTCACAGCAGAACGGCCATAGGGTGCCCGAGGCAGCAATAGTCCCATGGAGTCAAGTCGGCTGGGGACGATGTATTGAATCGGGACGCAATTTGAGTGATCCATCGTCATTAGGTGGCCCTGAACGTTACAATTCACTATAAGTTTTTCGTCCCATTCGATAATCTAGATTCACAGCAGAACGGCCATAAGGTGCCCGAGGCAGCAATAGACCCATGGAGTCAACTCGGCTGGAGGACGATGTATTGAATCGGGACGCAATTTGCGTGGTACATCGTCATTAGGTGGCCCTGAATGTTACAATTCACTATCAGTTTTTCGTCCGATTCGAAAATCTTTGACTCACAGCAGAACGGCCATTAGGTGCCCGAGGCAGCAATCGACACATGGAGACAAGTCTGCAGGAGGACGATGTATTGAATCGGGACGCAATTTGAGTGATCCGTCGTCATTAGGAGGCCCTGAACGTTACAATTCACTATCAGTTTTTCGTCCCATTCGATAATCTAGACTCACAGCAGAACGGCCATAAGGTGCCCGAGGCAGCAATAGACCCATGGAGTCAAGTCGGCTGGAGGACGATGTATTGAATCGGGACGCCATTTGAGTGATCCATCGTCATTAGGAGGCCCTGAACGTTACAATTCACTATCAGTTTTTCGTCCGATTCGAAAATCTTTGTGTCACAGCAGGCCTGCCATAAGGTGCCCGAGGCAGCAATAGACCCATGGAGACAAGTCTGCTGGAGGACGATGTATTGAATCGGGACGCAATTTGAGTGATCCATCGTCATTAGGTGGCCCTGAACGTTACAATTCACTATCAGTTTTTCATCCCATTCTATAATCTAGACTCACAGCAGAACGGCCATAAGGTGCCCGAGTCAGCAATAGTCCCATGGAGTGAAGTCGGCTAGTGGACGATGTACTGAATCGGGACGCAATTTGTGTGGTCCATCGTCATTAGGTGGCCCTCAATGTTACAAATCACTATCAGTTTTTCGTCCGATTCGAAAATCTATGACTCACAGCAGAACGGCCATAAGGTGCCCGAGGCAGCAATCAACCCATGGAGACAAGTCTGCTGGCGGACGATGTATTGAATCGGGACGCAATTTGAGTGATCCATCGTCATTAGGTGGCCCTGAAAGTTACAATTCACTATCAGTTTTTCGTCCTATTCGAAAATCTTAGACTCACAGCAGAACGGCCATTAGGTGCCCGAGGCAGCAATAGACCCATGAAGTCAAGTCTGCTGGAGGACGATGTATTGAATCAGGACGCAATTTGAGGGATCCATCGTCATTAGGTGGCCCTGAACGTTACAATTCACTATCAGTTTTTCGTCCCATTCGTTAATCTAGACTCACAGCAGAACGGCCATAAGGTGCCCGAGGCAGCAATAGACTCATGGAGACAAGTCGGCTGGGGACGATGTATTGAATCGGGACGCAATTTGAGTGATCCATCGTCATTAGGTGGCCCTGAACGTTACAATTCACTATCAGTTTTTCGTCCCATTCGATAATCTAGACTCACAGCAGAACGGCCATAAGGTGCCCGAGGCAGCAATAGACCCATGGAGACAAGTCTGCTGGAGGACGATGTATTGAATCGGGACGCAATTTGAGTGATCCATCGTCATTAGGTGGCCCTGAACGTTACAATTCACTATCAGTTTTTTGTCCCATTCGATAATCTAGACTCACAGCAGAAAGGCCATAAGGTGCCCGAGGCAGCAATAGACCCATGGAGTCAAGTGGGCTGGAGGACGATGTATTGAATCGGGACGCCATTTGAGTGATCCATCGTCATTAGGTGGCCCTGAACGTTACAATTCACTATCAGTTTTTCTTCCGATTCGAAAATCTTTGACTCACAGCAGAACGGCCATAAGGTGCCCGAGGCAGCAATAGACGCATGGAGACAAGTCTGCTGGAGGACGATGTATCGAATCGGGACGCAATTTGAGTGTTCCATCGTCATTAGGAGGCCCTGAACGTTACAATTCACTATCAGTTTTTCGTCCGATTCGAAAATCTTTGAGTCACAGCAGGACTGCCATAAGGTGCCCGAGGCAGCAATAGACCCATGGAGACAAGTCTGCTGGAGGACGATGTATTGAATCGGGACGCAATTTGATTGATCCATCGTCATTAGGTGGCCCTGAACGTTACAATTCACTATCAGTTTTTCATCCCATTCTATAATCTAGACTCACAGCAGAACGGCCATAGGGTGCCCGAGGCAGCAATAGTCCCATGGAGTCAAGTCGGCTAGTGGACGATGTACTGAATCGGGACGCAATTTGTGTGGTCCATCGTCATTAGGTGCCCTCAATGTTACAAATCACTATCAGTTTTTCGTCCGATTCGAAAATCTTTGACTCACAGCAGAACGGCCATAAGGTGCCCGAGGCAGCAATCGACCCATGGAGACAAGTCTGCTGGAGGACGATGTATTGAATCGGGACGCAATTTGAGTGATCCATCGTCATTAGGTGGCCCTGAAAGTTACAATTCACTATCAGTTTTTCGTCCGATTCGAAAATCTTTGACTCACAGCAGAACGGCCATAAGGTGCCCGAGGCAGCAATGGACCCATGAAGTCAAGTCTGCTGGAGGACGATGTATTGAATCAGGACGCAATTTGAGTGATCCATCGTCATTAGGTGGCCCTGAACGTTACAATTCACTATCAGTTTTTCGTCCCATTCGATAATCTAGACTCACAGCAGAATGGCCATAAGGTGCCCAAGGCAGCAATAGACCCATGGAGACAAGTCGGCTGGGGACGATGTATTGAGTTGGGACGCAATTTGAGTGATCCATCGTCATTTGGTGGCCCTGAATGTTACAATTCACTATCAGTTTTTCGTCCCATTCGATAATCTAGACTCACAGCAGAACGCCATAAGGTGCCCGAGGCAGCAATAGACCCATGGAGACAAGTCTGCTGGAGGACGATGTATTGAATCGGGACGCAATTTGAGTGATCCATCGTCATTAGGAGGCCCTGAGCGTTACAATTCACTATCAGTTTTTTGTCCCATTCGATAATCTAGACTCACAGCAGAAAGGCCATAAGGTGCCCGAGGCAGCAATATACCCTTGGAGTCAAGTCGACTGGAGGACGATGAATTGAACGGGACGCAATTTGAGTGATCCATCGTCATTAGGTGGCCCTGAACGTTACAATTCACTATCAGTTTTTCATCCCATTCTATAATCTAGACTCACAGCAGAACGGCCATAAGGTGCCCGAGGCAGCAATAGTCCCATGGAGTCAAGTCGGCTAGTGGACGATGTACTGAATCGGGACGCAATTTGTGTGGTCCATTGTCATTAGGTGGCCCTGAATGTTACAAAACACTATCAGTTTTTCGTCCGATTCCAAAATCTTTGACTCACAGCAGAACGGCCATAAGGTGCCCGAGGCAGCAATAGACCCATGAAGTCAAGTCTGCTGGAGGACGATGTATTGAATCAGGACGCAATTTGAGTGATCCATCGTCATTAGGTGGCCCTGAACGTTACAATTCATTATCAGTTTTTCGTCCCATTCGATAATCTAGACTCACAGCAGAACGGCCATAGGGTGCCCGAGGCAGCAAGAGACCCATGGAGTCAACTCGGCTGGAGGACGATGTATTGAATCGGGACGCAATTTGCGTGGTCCATCGTCATTTGGTGGCCCTGAATGTTACAATTCACTATCAGTTTTTCGTCCCATTCGATAATCTAGACTCACAGCAGAACGGCCATAAGGTGCCCGAGGCAACAATAGACCCATGGAGACAAGTCTGCTGGAGGACGATGTATTGAATCGGGACGCAATTTGAGTGATCCATCGTCATTAGGAGGCCCTGAACGTTACAATTCACTATCAGTTTTTTGTCCCATTCGATAATCTAGACTCACAGCAGAAAGGCCATAAGGTGCCCGAGGCAGCAAGAGACCCATGGAGTCAAGTCGGCTGGAGGACGATGTATTGAATCGGGACGCAATTTGCGTGGTCCATCGTCATTTGGTGGCCCTGAATGTTACAATTCACTATCAGTTTTTCGTCCCATTCGATAATCTAGACTCACAGCAGAACGGCCATAAGGTGCCCGAGGCAGCAAGAGACCCATGGAGAGAAGTCTGCTGGAGGACGATGTATTGAATCGGGACGCAATTTGAGTGATCCATCGTCATTAGGAGGCCGTGAACGTTACAATTCACTATCAGTTTTTTGTCCCATTCGATAATCTAGACTCACAGCAGAAAGGCCATAAGTTGCCCGAGGCAGCAATAGACCCATGGAGTCAAGTCGGCTGGAGGACGATGTATTGAATCGGGACGCAATTTGAGTGATCCATCGTCATTAGGTGGCCCTGAACGTTACAATTCACTATCAGTTTTTTGTCCCATTCGATAATCTAGACTCACAGCAGAAAGGCCATAAGGTGCCCGAGGCAGCAATAGACCCTTGGAGTCAAGTCGGCTGGAGGACGATGTATTGAACGGGACGCAATTTGAGTGATCCATCGGCATTAGGTGGCCCTGAACGTTACAATTCACTATCAGTTTTTCATCCCATTCTATAATCTAGACTCACAGCAGAACGGCCATAAGGTGCCCGAGGCAGCAATAGTCCCATGGAGTCAAGTCGGCTGGGGACGATGTATTGAATCGGGACGCAATTTGAGTGATCCATCGTCATTAGGTGGCCCTGAACGTTACAATTCACTATAAGTTTTTCGTCCCATTCGATAATCTAGATTCACAGCAGAACGGCCATAAGGTGCACGAGGCAGCAATAGACCCATGGAGTCAACTCGGCTGGAGGACGATGTATTGAATCGGGACGCAATTTGCGTGGTACATCGTCATTAGGTGGCCCTGAATGTTACAATTCACTATCAGTTTTTCGTCCGATTCGAAAATCTTTGACTCACAGCAGAACGGCCATTAGGTGCCCGAGGCAGCAATAGACCCATGGAGTCAAGTCGGCTGGAGGACGATGTATTGAATCGGGACGCCATTTGAGTGATCCATCGTCATTAGGAGGCCCTGAACGTTACAATTCACTATCAGTTTTTCGTCCGATTCGAAAATCTTTGTGTCACAGCAGGCCTGCCATAAGGTGCCCGAGGCAGCAATAGACCCATGGAGACAAGTCTGCTGGAGGACGATGTATTGAATCGGGACGCAATTTGAGTGATCCATCGTCATTAGGTGGCCCTGAACGTTACAATTCACTATCAGTTTTTCATCCCATTCTATAATCTAGACTCACAGCAGAACGGCCATAAGGTGCCCGAGTCAGCAATAGTCCCATGGAGTGAAGTCGGCTAGTGGACGATGTACTGAATCGGGACGCAATTTGTGTGGTCCATCGTCATTAGGTGGCCCTCAATGTTACAAATCACTATCAGTTTTTCGTCCGATTCGAAAATCTATGACTCACAGCAGAACGGCCATAAGGTGCCCGAGGCAGCAATCAACCCATGGAGACAAGTCTGCTGGCGGACGATGTATTGAATCGGGACGCAATTTGAGTGATCCATCGTCATTAGGTGGCCCTGAACGTTACAATTCACTATCAGTTTTTCGTCCCATTCGATAATCTAGATTCACAGCAGAACGGCCATAAGGTGCCCGAGGCAGCAATAGACCCTTGGAGTCAAGTCGGCTGGAGGACGATGTATTGAATCGGGACGCAATTTGCGTGGTCCATCGTCGTTTGGTGGCCCTGAATGTTACAATTCACCATCAGTTTTTCGTCCCATTCGATAATCTAGACTCACAGCAGAACGGCCATAAGGTGCCCGAGGCAGCAATAGACCCATGGAATCAGGTCGGCTGGAGGACGATGTACTGAATCGGGACGCAATTTGTGTGGTCCATCGTCATTAGGTGGCCCTGAATGTTACAATTCACTATCAGTTTTTCTTCCGATTCGAAAATCTTTGACTCACAGCAGAACGGCCATAAGGTGCCCGAGGCAGCAATAGACCCATGGAGACAAGTCTGCTGGAGGACGATGTATTGAATCGGGACGCAATTTGAGTGTTCCATCGTCATTAGGAGGCCCTGAACGTTACAATTCACTATCAGTTTTTCGTCCCATTCGATAATCTAGACTCACAGCAGAACGGGCATAAGGTGCCCGAGGCAGCAATAGACCCATGGAGACAAGTCGGCTGGAGGACGATGTATTGAATCGGGACGCAATTTGAGTGATCCATCGTCATTAGGAGGCCCTGAACGTTACAATTCACTATCAGTTTTTTGTCCCATTCGATAATCTAGACTCACAGCAGAACGGCCATAATGTGCCCGAGGCAGCAATAGACCCATGGAGACAAGTCTGCTGGAGGACGATGTATTGAATCGGGACGCAATTTGAGTGTTCCATCGTCATTAGGAGGCCCTGAACGTTACAATTCACTATCAGTTTTTCGTCCGTTTCGAAAATCTTTGAGTCACAGCAGGACTGCCATTAAGGTGCCCGAGGCAGCAATAGACCAAAGGAGACAAGTCCGCTGGAGGACGATGAATTGAATCGGGACGCAATTTGAGTGATCCATCGTCATTAGGAGGCCCTGAACGTAACAATTTACTATCAGTTTTTCGTCCGATTCGAAAATCTTTGACTCAGAGCAGAACGGCCATAAGGTGCCCGAGGCAGCAATAGACCCATGGAGACAAGTCGGCTGGAGGACGATGTATTGAATCGGGACGCAATTCGAGTGATCCATCGTCATTAGGTTGCCCTGAAAGTCACAATTCACTATCAGTTTTTCGTCCGATTCGAAAATCTTTGACTCACAGCAGAACGGCCATAAGGTGCCCGAGGCAACAATGGACCCATGGAAACAAGTCTGCTGGAGGACGATATATTGAATCGGGACGCAATTTGAGTGATCCATCGTCATTAGGTGGCCCTGAACGTTACAATTCACTATCAGTTTTTCGTCCCATTCGATAATCTAGACTCACAGCAGAACGGCCATAAGGTGCCTGAGGCAGCAATAAACCCATGGAATCAGGTCGGCTGGAGGACGATGTACTGAATCGGGACGCAATTTGTGTGGTCCATCGTCATTAGGTGGCCCTGAATGTTACAATTCACTATCAGTTTTTCGTCCGATTCGAAAATCTTTGACTCACAGCAGAACGGCCATAAGGTGCCCGAGGCAGCAATAGACCCATGGAGACAAGTCTGCTGGAGGACGATGTATTGAATCGGGACGCAATTTGAGTGTTCCATCGTCATTAGGAGGCCCTGAACGTTACAATTCACTATCAGTTTTTCGTCCGATTCGAAAATCTAGACTCACAGCAGAACGGCCATAAGGTGCCCGAGGCAGCAATAGACCCATGGAGTCAAGTCGGCTGGAGGACGATGTATTGAATCGGGACACAATTTGAGTGATCCATCGTCATTAGGTGGCCCTGAACGTTACAATTCACTATCAGTTTTTCGTCCGATTCGAAAATCTTTGACTCACAGCAGAACGGCTATAAGGTGCCCGAGGCTGCAATAGACGCATGGAGACAAGTCTGCTGGAGGACGATGTATCGAATCGGGACGCAATTTGGGTGTTCCATCGTCATTAGGAGGCCCTGAACGTTATAATTCACTATCAGTTTTTCGTCCAATTCGAAAATCTTTGAGTCACAGCAGGCCTGCCATAGGGTGCCCGAGGCAGCAATAGACCCATGGAGACAAGTCTGCTGGAGGACGATGTATTGAATCGGGACGCAATTTGAGTGATCCATCGTCATTAGGAGGCCCTGAACGTTACAATTCACTATCAGTTTTTCGTCCCATTCGATAATCTAGACTCACAGCAGAACGGCCATAAGGTGCCCGAGGAAGCAATAGACCCATGGAGTCAAGTCGGCTGGAGGACGATGTATTGAATCGGGACGCAATTTGAGTGATCCATCGTCATTAGGAGGCCCTGAACGTTACAATTCACTATCAGTTTTTCGTCCCATTCGATAATCTAGACTCACAGCATGACGGCCATAAGGTGCCCGAGGCAGCAATAGACCCATGTTGTCAAGTCGGCTGGAGGACGATGTATTGAATCGGGACGCAATTTGAGAGATCCATCGTCATTAGGTGGCCCTGAACGTTACAATTCACTATCAGTTTTTCGTCCCATTCGATAATCTAGACTCACAGCAGAACGGCCAAAGGTGCCCGAGGCAGCAATAGACCCATGGAGACAAGTCTGCTGGAGGAGGATGTATTGAATCGGGACGCAATTTGAGTGATCCATCGTCATTAGGAGGCCCTGAACGTTACAATTCACTATCAGTTTTTCGTCCCATTCGATAATCTAGACTCACAGCAGAACGGCCATAAGGTGCCCGAGGCAGCAATAGACCCATGGAGTCAAGTCGGCTGGAGGACGATGTATTGAATCGGGACGCAATTTGAGTGATCCATCGTCATTAGGTGGCCCTGAACGTTACAATTCACTATCAGTTTTTCGTCCGATTCGAAAATCTTTGACTCACAGCAGAACGGCCATAAGGTGCCCGAGGCAGCAATAGACGCATGGAGACAAGTCTGCTGGAGGACGATATATCGAATCGGGACGCAATTTGAGTGTTCCATCGTCATTAGGAGGCCCTGAACGTTACAATTCACTATCAGTTTTTCGTCCGATTCGAAAATCTTTG
Source organism: Schistocerca cancellata (assembly GCF_023864275.1). NCBI lineage: Eukaryota > Metazoa > Arthropoda > Insecta > Orthoptera > Acrididae > Schistocerca > Schistocerca cancellata. The sequence continues at coordinate 1,051,306 of NW_026047092.1, read as the reverse complement.
AGTCACAGCAGGCCTGCCATAAGGTGCCCGAGGCAGCAATAGACCCATGGAGACAAGTCTGCTGGAGGACGATGTATTGAATCGGGACGCAATTTGAGTGTTCCATCGTCATTAGGTGGCCCTGAACGTACAATTCACTATCAGTTTTTCATCCCATTCTGTAATCTAGACTCACAGCAGAACGGGCATAAGGTGCCCGAGGCAGCAATAGACCCATGGAGACAAGTCGGCTGGAGGACGATGTATTGAATCGGGACGCAATTTGAGTGATCCATCGTCATTAGGAGGCCCTGAACGTTACAATTCACTATCAGTTTTTTGTCCCATTCGATAATCTAGACTCACAGCAGAACGGCCATAATGTGCCCGAGGCAGCAATAGACCCATGGAGACAAGTCTGCTGGAGGACGATGTATTGAATCGGGACGCAATTTGAGTGTTCCATCGTCATTAGGAGGCCCTGAACGTTACAATTCACTATCAGTTTTTCGTCCGTTTCGAAAATCTTTGAGTCACAGCAGGACTGCCATTAAGGTGCCCGAGGCAGCAATAGACCAATGGAGACAAGTCCGCTGGAGGACGATGAATTGAATCGGGACGCAATTTGAGTGATCCATCGTCATTAGGAGGCCCTGAACGTAACAATTTACTATCAGTTTTTCGTCCGATTCGAAAATCTTTGACTCAGAGCAGAACGGCCATAAGGTGCCCGAGGCAGCAATAGACCCATGGAGACAAGTCGGCTGGAGGACGATGTATTGAATCGGGACGCAATTTGAGTGATCCATCGTCATTAGGTTGCCCTGAAAGTCACAATTCACTATCAGTTTTTCGTCCGATTCGAAAATCTTTGACTCACAGCAGAACGGCCATAAGGTGCCCGAGGCAACAATGGACCCATGGAAACAAGTCTGCTGGAGGACGATATATTGAATCGGGACGCAATTTGAGTGATCCATCGTCATTAGGTGGCCCTGAACGTTACAATTCACTATCAGTTTTTCGTCCCATTCGATAATCTAGACTCACAGCAGAACGGCCATAAGGTGCCTGAGGCAGCAATAAACCCATGGAATCAGGTCGGCTGGAGGACGATGTACTGAATCGGGACGCAATTTGTGTGGTCCATCGTCATTAGGTGGCCCTGAATGTTACAATTCACTATCAGTTTTTCGTCCGATTCGAAAATCTTTGACTCACAGCAGAACGGCCATAAGGTGCCCGAGGCAGCAATAGACCCATGGAGACAAGTCTGCTGGAGGACGATGTATTGAATCGGGACGCAATTTGAGTGTTCCATCGTCATTAGGAGGCCCTGAACGTTACAATTCACTATCAGTTTTTCGTCCGATTCGAAAATCTAGACTCACAGCAGAACGGCCATAAGGTGCCCGAGGCAGCAATAGTCCCATGAAGTCAAGTCTGCTGGAGGACGATGTATTGAATCAGGACGCAATTTGAGTGATCCATCGTCATTAGGTGGCCCTGAACGTTACAATTCATTATCAGTTTTTCGTCCCATTCGATAATCTAGACTCACAGCAGAACGGCCATAGGGTGCCCGAGGCAGCAAGAGACCCATGGAGTCAACTCGGCTGGAGGACGATGTATTGAATCGGGACGCAATTTGCGTGGTCCATCGTCATTTGGTGGCCCTGAATGTTACAATTCACTATCAGTTTTTCGTCCCATTCGATAATCTAGACTCACAGCAGAACGGCCATAAGGTGCCCGAGGCAACAATAGACCCATGGAGACAAGTCTGCTGGAGGACGATGTATTGAATCGGGACGCAATTTGAGTGATCCATCGTCATTAGGAGGCCCTGAACGTTACAATTCACTATCAGTTTTTTGTCCCATTCGATAATCTAGACTCACAGCAGAAAGGCCATAAGGTGCCCGAGGCAGCAATAGACCCTTGGAGTCAAGTCGGCTGGAGGACGATGTATTGAACGGGACGCAATTTGAGTGATCCATCGGCATTAGGTGGCCCTGAACGTTACAATTCACTATCAGTTTTTCATCCCATTCGATAATCTAGACTCACAGCAGAACGGCCATATGGTGCCCGAGGCAGCAATAGACCCATGGAGACAAGTCGGCTGGGGACGATGTATTGAATCGGGACGCAATTTGAGTGATCCATCGTCATTAGGTGGCCCTGAACGTTACAATTCACTATCAGTTTTTCGTCCCATTCGATAATCTAGATTCACAGCAGAACGGCCATAAGGTGCCCGAGGCAGCAAGAGACCCATGGAGTCAAGTCGGCTGGAGGACGATGTATTGAATCGGGACGCAATTTGCGTGGTCCATCGTCATTTGGTGGCCCTGAATGTTACAATTCACTATCAGTTTTTCGTCCCATTCGATAATCTAGACTCACAGCAGAACGGCCATAAGGTGCCCGAGGCAGCAAGAGACCCATGGAGAGAAGTCTGCTGGAGGACGATGTATTGAATCGGGACGCAATTTGAGTGATCCATCGTTATTAGGAGGCCGTGAACGTTACAATTCACTATCAGTTTTTTGTCCCATTCGATAATCTAGACTCACAGCAGAAAGGCCATAAGTTGCCCGAGGCAGCAATAGACCCATGGAGTCAAGTCGGCTGGAGGACGATGTATTGAATCGGGACGCAATTTGAGTGATCCATCGTCATTAGGTGGCCCTGAACGTTACAATTCACTATCAGTTTTTTGTCCCATTCGATAATCTAGACTCACAGCAGAAAGGCCATAAGGTGCCCGAGGCAGCAATAGACCCTTGGAGTCAAGTCGGCTGGAGGACGATGTATTGAACGGGACGCAATTTGAGTGATCCATCGGCATTAGGTGGCCCTGAACGTTACAATTCACTATCAGTTTTTCATCCCATTCTATAATCTAGACTCACAGCAGAACGGCCATAAGGTGCCCGAGGCAGCAATAGTCCCATGGAGTCAAGTCGGCTGGGGACGATGTATTGAATCGGGACGCAATTTGAGTGATCCATCGTCATTAGGTGGCCCTGAACGTTACAATTCACTATAAGTTTTTCGTCCCATTCGATAATCTAGATTCACAGCAGAACGGCCATAAGGTGCCCGAGGCAGCAATAGACCCATGGAGTCAACTCGGCTGGAGGACGATGTATTGAATCGGGACGCAATTTGCGTGGTACATCGTCATTAGGTGGCCCTGAATGTTACAATTCACTATCAGTTTTTCGTCCGATTCGAAAATCTTTGACTCACAGCAGAACGGCCATTAGGTGCCCGAGGCAGCAATCGACACATGGAGACAAGTCTGCAGGAGGACGATGTATTGAATCGGGACGCAATTTGAGTGATCCGTCGTCATTAGGAGGCCCTGAACGTTACAATTCACTATCAGTTTTTCGTCCCATTCGATAATCTAGACTCACAGCAGAACGGCCATAAGGTGCCCGAGGCAGCAATAGACCCATGGAGTCAAGTCGGCTGGAGGACGATGTATTGAATCGGGACGCCATTTGAGTGATCCATCGTCATTAGGAGGCCCTGAACGTTACAATTCACTATCAGTTTTTCGTCCGATTCGAAAATCTTTGTGTCACAGCAGGCCTGCCATAAGGTGCCCGAGGCAGCAATAGACCCATGGAGACAAGTCTGCTGGAGGACGATGTATTGAATCGGGACGCAATTTGAGTGATCCATCGTCATTAGGTGGCCCTGAACGTTACAATTCACTATCAGTTTTTCATCCCATTCTATAATCTAGACTCACAGCAGAACGGCCATAAGGTGCCCGAGTCAGCAATAGTCCCATGGAGTGAAGTCGGCTAGTGGACGAAGTACTGAATCGGGACGCAATTTGTGTGGTCCATCGTCATTAGGTGGCCCTCAACGTTACAAATCACTATCAGTTTTTCGTCCGATTCGAAAATCTATGACTCACAGCAGAACGGCCATAAGGTGCCCGAGGCAGCAATCAACCCATGGAGACAAGTCTGCTGGCGGACGATGTATTGAATCGGGACGCAATTTGAGTGATCCATCGTCATTAGGTGGCCCTGAAAGTTACAATTCACTATCAGTTTTTCGTCCTATTCGAAAATCTTAGACTCACAGCAGAACGGACATTAGGTGCCCGAGGCAGCAATAGACCCATGAAGTCAAGTCTGCTGGAGGACGATGTATTGAATCAGGACGCAATTTGAGGGATCCATCGTCATTAGGTGGCCCTGAACGTTACAATTCACTATCAGTTTTTCGTCCCATTTGTTAATCTAGACTCACAGCAGAACGGCCATAAGGTGCCCGAGGCAGCAATAGACCCATGGAGACAAGTCGGCTGGGGACGATGTATTGAATCGGGACGCAATTTGAGTGATCCATCGTCATTAGGTGGCCCTGAACGTTACAATTCACTATCAGTTTTTCGTCCCATTCGATAATCTAGATTCACAGCAGAACGGCCATAAGGTGCCCGAGGCAGCAATAGACCCTTGGAGTCAAGTCGGCTGGAGGACGATGTATTGAATCGGGACGCAATTTGTGTGGTCCATCGTCGTTTGGTGGCCCTGAATGTTACAATTCACCATCAGTTTTTCGTCCCATTCGATAATCTAGACTCACAGCAGAACGGCCATAAGGTGCCCGAGGCAGCAATAGACCCATGGAATCAGGTCGGCTGGAGGACGATGTACTGAATCGGGACGCAATTTGTGTGGTCCATCGTCATTAGGTGGCCCTGAATGTTACAATTCACTATCAGTTTTTCGTCCGATTCGAAAATCTTTGACTCACAGCAGAACGGCCATAAGGTGCCCGAGGCAGCAATAGACCCATGGAGACAAGTCTGCTGGAGGACGATGTATTGAATCGGGACGCAATTTGAGTGTTCCATCGTCATTAGGAGGCCCTGAACGTTACAATTCACTATCAGTTTTTCGTCCCATTCGATAATCTAGACTCACAGCAGAACGGGCATAAGGTGCCCGAGGCAGCAATAGACCCATGGAGACAAGTCGGCTGGAGGACGATGTATTGAATCGGGACGCAATTTGAGTGATCCATCGTCATTAGGAGGCCCTGAACGTTACAATTCACTATCAGTTTTTTGTCCCATTCGATAATCTAGACTCACAGCAGAACGGCCATAATGTGCCCGAGGCAGCAATAGACCCATGGAGACAAGTCTGCTGGAGGACGATGTATTGAATCGGGACGCAATTTGAGTGTTCCATCGTCATTAGGAGGCCCTGAACGTTACAATTCACTATCAGTTTTTCGTCCGTTTCGAAAATCTTTGAGTCACAGCAGGACTGCCATTAAGGTGCCCGAGGCAGCAATAGACCAATGGAGACAAGTCCGCTGGAGGACGATGAATTGAATCGGGACGCAATTTGAGTGATCCATCGTCATTAGGAGGCCCTGAACGTAACAATTTACTATCAGTTTTTCGTCCGATTCGAAAATCTTTGACTCAGAGCAGAACGGCCATAAGGTGCCCGAGGCAGCAATAGACCCATGGAGACAAGTCGGCTGGAGGACGATGTATTGAATCGGGACGCAATTTGAGTGATCCATCGTCATTAGGTTGCCCTGAAAGTCACAATTCACTATCAGTTTTTCGTCCGATTCGAAAATCTTTGACTCACAGCAGAACGGCCATAAGGTGCCCGAGGCAACAATGGACCCATGGAAACAAGTCTGCTGGAGGACGGTATATTGAATCGGGACGCAATTTGAGTGATCCATCGTCATTAGGTGGCCCTGAACGTTACAATTCACTATCAGTTTTTCGTCCCATTCGATAATCTAGACTCACAGCAGAACGGCCATAAGGTGCCTGAGGCAGCAATAAACCCATGGAATCAGGTCGGCTGGAGGACGATGTACTGAATCGGGACGCAATTTGTGTGGTCCATCGTCATTAGGTGGCCCTGAATGTTACAATTCACTATCAGTTTTTCGTCCGATTCGAAAATCTTTGACTCACAGCAGAACGGCCATAAGGTGCCCGAGGCAGCAATAGACCCATGGAGACAAGTCTGCTGGAGGACGATGTATTGAATCGGGACGCAATTTGAGTGTTCCATCGTCATTAGGAGGCCCTGAACGTTACAATTCACTATCAGTTTTTCGTCCGATTCGAAAATCTAGACTCACAGCAGAACGGCCATAAGGTGCCCGAGGCAGCAATAGACCCATGGAGTCAAGTCGGCTGGAGGACGATGTATTGAATCGGGACACAATTTGAGTGATCCATCGTCATTAGGTGGCCCTGAACGTTACAATTCACTATCAGTTTTTCGTCCGATTCGAAAATCTTTGACTCACAGCAGAACGGCTATAAGGTGCCCGAGGCTGCAATAGACGCATGGAGACAAGTCTGCTGGAGGACGATGTATCGAATCGGGACGCAATTTGGGTGTTCCATCGTCATTAGGAGGCCCTGAACGTTACAATTCACTATCAGTTTTTCGTCCAATTCGAAAATCTTTGAGTCACAGCAGGCCTGCCATAAGGTGCCCGAGGCAGCAATAGACCCATGGAGACAAGTCTGCTGGAGGACGATGTATTGAATCGGGACGCAATTTGAGTGATCCATCGTCATTAGGAGGCCCTGAACGTTACAATTCACTATCAGTTTTTCGTCCCATTCGATAATCTAGACTCACAGCAGAACGGCCATCAGGTGCCCGAGGCAGCAATAGACCCATGGAGTCAAGTCGGCTGGAGGACGATGTATTGAATCGGGACGCAATTTGAGTGATCCATCGTCATTAGGAGGCCCTGAACGTTACAATTCACTATCAGTTTTTCGTCCCATTCGATAATCTAGACTCACAGCATGACGGCCATAAGGTGCCCGAGGCAGCAATAGACCCATGTTGTCAAGTCGGCTGGAGGACGATGTATTGAATCGGGACGCAATTTGAGAGATCCATCGTCATTAGGTGGCCCTGAACGTTACAATTCACTATCAGTTTTTCGTCCCATTCGATAATCTAGACTCACAGCAGAACGGCCAAAGGTGCCCGAGGCAGCAATAGACCCATGGAGACAAGTCTGCTGGAGGAGGATGTATTGAATCGGGACGCAATTTGAGTGATCCATCGTCATTAGGAGGCCCTGAACGTTACAATTCACTATCAGTTTTTCGTCCCATTCGATAATCTAGACTCACAGCAGAACGGCCATAAGGTGCCCGAGGCAGCAATAGACCCATGGAGTCAAGTCGGCTGGAGGACGATGTATTGAATCGGGACGCAATTTGAGTGATCCATCGTCATTAGGTGGCCCTGAACGTTACAATTCACTATCAGTTTTTTGTCCCATTCGATAATCTAGACTCACAGCAGAACGGCCATAATGTGCCCGAGGCAGCAATAGACCCATGGAGACAAGTCTGCTGGAGGACGATGTATTGAATCGGGACGCAATTTGAGTGTTCCATCGTCATTAGGAGGCCCTGAACGTTACAATTCACTATCAGTTTTTCGTCCGTTTCGAAAATCTTTGAGTCACAGCAGGACTGCCATTAAGGTGCCCGAGGCAGTAATAGACCAATGGAGACAAGTCCGCTGGAGGACGATGAATTGAATCGGGACGCAATTTGAGTGATCCATCGTCATTAGGAGGCCCTGAACGTAACAATTTACTATCAGTTTTTCGTCCGATTCGAAAATCTTTGACTCAGAGCAGAACGGCCATAAGGTGCCCGAGGCAGCAATAGACCCATGGAGACAAGTCGGCTGGAGGACGATGTATTGAATCGGGACGCAATTTGAGTGATCCATCGTCATTAGGTTGCCCTGAAAGTCACAATTCACTATCAGTTTTTCGTCCGATTCGAAAATCTTTGACTCACAGCAGAACGGCCATAAGGTGCCCGAGGCAACAATGGACCCATGGAAACAAGTCTGCTGGAGGACGATATATTGAATCGGGACGCAATTTGAGTGATCCATCGTCATTAGGTGGCCCTGAACGTTACAATTCACTATCAGTTTTTCGTCCCATTCGATAATCTAGACTCACAGCAGAACGGCCATAAGGTGCCTGAGGCAGCAATAAACCCATGGAATCAGGTCGGCTGGAGGACGATGTACTGAATCGGGACGCAATTTGTGTGGTCCATCGTCATTAGGTGGCCCTGAATGTTACAATTCACTATCAGTTTTTCGTCCGATTCGAAAATCTTTGACTCACAGCAGAACGGCCATAAGGTGCCCGAGGCAGCAATAGACCCATGGAGACAAGTCTGCTGGAGGACGATGTATTGAATCGGGACGCAATTTGAGTGTTCCATCGTCATTAGGAGGCCCTGAACGTTACAATTCACTATCAGTTTTTCGTCCGATTCGAAAATCTAGACTCACAGCAGAACGGCCATAAGGTGCCCGAGGCAGCAATAGACCCATGGAGTCAAGTCGGCTGGAGGACGATGTATTGAATCGGGACACAATTTGAGTGATCCATCGTCATTAGGTGGCCCTGAACGTTACAATTCACTATCAGTTTTTCGTCCGATTCGAAAATCTTTGACTCACAGCAGAACGGCTATAAGGTGCCCGAGGCTGCAATAGACGCATGGAGACAAGTCTGCTGGAGGACGATGTATCGAATCGGGACGCAATTTGGGTGTTCCATCGTCATTAGGAGGCCCTGAACGTTACAATTCACTATCAGTTTTTCGTCCAATTCGAAAATCTTTGAGTCACAGCAGGCCTGCCATAAGGTGCCCGAGGCAGCAATAGACCCATGGAGACAAGTCTGCTGGAGGACGATGTATTGAATCGGGACGCAATTTGAGTGATCCATCGTCATTAGGAGGCCCTGAACGTTACAATTCACTATCAGTTTTTCGTCCCATTCGATAATCTAGACTCACAGCAGAACGGCCATAAGGTGCCCGAGGCAGCAATAGACCCATGGAGTCAAGTCGGCTGGAGGACGATGTATTGAATCGGGACGCAATTTGAGTGATCCATCGTCATTAGGAGGCCCTGAACGTTACAATTCACTATCAGTTTTTCGTCCCATTCGATAATCTAGACTCACAGCATGACGGCCATAAGGAGCCCGAGGCAGCAATAGACCCATGTTGTCAAGTCGGCTGGAGGACGATGTATTGAATCGGGACGCAATTTGAGAGATCCATCGTCATTAGGTGGCCCTGAACGTTACAATTCACTATCAGTTTTTCGTCCCATTCGATAATCTAGACTCACAGCAGAACGGCCAAAGGTGCCCGAGGCAGCAATAGACCCATGGAGACAAGTCTGCTGGAGGAGGATGTATTAAATCGGGACGCAATTTGAGTGATCCATCGTCATTAGGAGGCCCTGAACGTTACAATTCACTATCAGTTTTTCGTCCCATTCGATAATCTAGACTCACAGCAGAACGGCCATAAGGTGCCCGAGGCAGCAATAGACCCATGGAGTCAAGTCGGCTGGAGGACGATGTATTGAATCGGGACGCAATTTGAGTGATCCATCGTCATTAGGTGGCCCTGAACGTTACAATTCACTATCAGTTTTTCGTCCGATTCGAAAATCTTTGACTCACAGCAGAACGGCCATAAGGTGCCCGAGGCAGCAATAGACGCATGGAGACAAGTCTGCTGGAGGACGATGTATCGAATCGGGACGCAATTTGAGTGTTCCATCGTCATTAGGAGGCCCTGAACGTTACAATTCACTATCAGTTTTTCGTCCGATTCGAAAATCTTTGAGTCACAGCAGGCCTGCCATAAGGTGCCCGAGGCAGCAATAGACCCATGGAGACAAGTCTGCTGGAGGACGATGTATTGAATCGGGACGCAATTTGAGTGATCCATCGTCATTAGGTGGCCCTGAACGTACAATTCACTATCAGTTTTTCATCCCATTCTGTAATCTAGACTCACAGCAGAACGGCCATAAGGTGCCCGAGGCAGCAATAGACCCATGGAGACAAGTCTGCTGGAGGACGATGTATTGAATCGGGACGCAATTTGCGTGGTCCATCGTCATTAGGTGGCCCTGAACGTTACAATTCACTATCAGTTTTTCGTCCGATTCGAAAATCTTTGACTCACAGCAGAACGGCCATAAGGAGCCCGAGGCAGCAATAGACCCATGGAGTCAACTCGGCTGGAGGACGCTGTATTGAATCGGGACGCAATTTGCGTGGTCCATCGTCATTAGGTGGCCCTGAATGTTATAATTCACTATCAGTTTTTCGTCCGATTCGAAAATCTTTGACTCACAGCAGAACGGCCGTTAGGTGCCCGAGTCCGCAATCGACCCATGGAGACAAGTCTGCTGGATGACGATGTATTGAATCGGGACGCAAATTGAGTGATCCATCGTCATTAGGAGGCCCTGAACGTTACAATTCACTATCAGTTTTTCGTCCGATTCGAAAATCTTTAAGTCACAGCAGAACGGCCATAAGGTGCCCGAGGCAGCAATAGTCCCATGGTGTCAAGTCGGCTGGGGACGATGTATTGAATCGGGACGCAATTAGAGTGATCCATCGTCATTAGGTGGCCCTGAACGTTACAATTCACTATTAGTTTTTCGTCCCATTCGATAATCTAGATTCACAGCAGAACGGCCATAAGGTGCCCGAGGCAGCAATAGACCCATGGAGTCAACTCGGCTGGAGGACGATCTATTGAATCGGGACGCAATTTGCGTGGTACATCGTCATTAGGTGGCCCTGAATGTTACAATTCACTATCAGTTTTTCGTCCGATTCGAAAATCTTTGCCTCACAGCAGAACGGCCATTAGGTGCCCGAGGCAGCAATCGACACATGGAGACAAGTCTGCAGGAGGACGATGTATTGAATCGGGACGCAATTTGAGTGATCCGTCGTCATTAGGAGGCCCTGAACGTTACAATTCACTATCAGTTTTTCGTCCCATTCGATAATCTAGACTCACAGCAGAACGGCCATAAGGTGCTCGAGGCAGCAATAGACCCATGGAGTCAAGTAGGCTGGAGGACGATGAATTGAATCGGGACGCCATTTGAGTGATCCATCGTCATTAGGAGGCCCTGAACGTTACAATTCACTATCAGTTTTTCGTCCGATTCGAAAATCTTTGAGTCACAGCAGGCCTGCCATAAGGTGCCCGAGGCAGCAATAGACCCATGGAGACAAGTCTGCTGGAGGACGATGTATTGAATCGGGACGCAATTTGAGTGATCCATCGTCATTAGGTGGCCCTGAACGTTACAATTCACTATCAGTTTTTCATCCCATTCTATAATCTAGACTCACAGCAGAACGGCCATAAGGTGCCCGAGTCAGCAATAGTCCCATGGAGTCAAGTCGGCTAGTGGACGATGTACTGAATCGGGACGCAATTTGTGTGGTCCATCGTCATTAGGTGGCCCTCAATGTTACAAATCACTATCAGTTTTTCGTCCGATTCGAAAATCTTTGACTCACAGCAGAAGGGCCATAAGGTGCCCGAGGCAGTAATCGACCCATGGAGACAAGTCTGCTGGAGGACGATGTATTGAATCGGGACGCAATTTGAGTGATCCATCGTCATTAGGTGGCCCTGAAAGTTACAATTCACTATCAGTTTTTCGTCCTATTCGAAAATCTTTGACTCACAGCAGAACGGCCATTAGGTGCCCGAGGCAGCAATAGACCCATGAAGTCAAGTCTGCTGGAGGACGATGTATTGAATCAGGACGCAATTTGAGTGATCCATCGTCATTAGGTGGCCCTGAACGTTACAATTCACTATCAGTTTTTCGTCCCATTCGATAATCTAGACTCACAGCAGAACGGCCATAAGGTGCCCGAGGCAGCAATAGACCCATGGAGACAAGTCGGCTGGGGACGATGTATTGAATCGGGACGCAATTTGAGTGATCCATCGTCATTAGGTGGCCCTGAACGTTACAATTCACTATCAGTTTTTCATCCCATTCTATAATCTAGACTCACAGCAGAACGGCCATAAGGTGCCCGAGTCAGCAATAGTCCCATGGAGTCAAGTCGGCTAGTGGACGATGTACTGAATCGGGACGCAATTTGTGTGGTCCATCGTCATTAGGTGGCCCTCAATGTTACAAATCACTATCAGTTTTTCGTCCGATTCGAAAATCTTTGACTCACAGCAGAAGGGCCATAAGGTGCCCGAGGCAGTAATCGACCCATGGAGACAAGTCTGCTGGAGGACGATGTATTGAATCGGGACGCAATTTGAGTGATCCATCGTCATTAGGTGGCCCTGAAAGTTACAATTCACTATCAGTTTTTCGTCCTATTCGAAAATCTTTGACTCACAGCAGAACGGCCATTAGGTGCCCGAGGCAGCAATAGACCCATGAAGTCAAGTCTGCTGGAGGACGATGTATTGAATCAGGACGCAATTTGAGTGATCCATCGTCATTAGGTGGCCCTGAACGTTACAATTCACTATCAGTTTTTCGTCCCATTCGATAATCTAGACTCACAGCAGAACGGCCATAAGGTGCCCGAGGCAGCAATAGACCCATGGAGACAAGTCGGCTGGGGACGATGTATTGAATCGGGACGCAATTTGAGTGATCCATCGTCATTAGGTGGCCCTGAACGTTACAATTCACTATCAGTTTTTCGTCCCGTCGATAATCTAGATTCACAGCAGAACGGCCATAAGGTGCCCGAGGCAGCAATAGACCCATGGAGTAAACTCGGCTGGAGGACGATGTATTGAATCGGGACGCAATTTGAGTGGTCCATCGTCATTTGGTGGCCCTGAATGTTACAATTCACTATCAGTTTTTCGTCCCATTCGATAATCTAGACTCACAGCAGAACGGCCATAAGGTGCCCGAGGCAGCAATGGACGCATGGAGACAAGTCTGCTGGAGGACGATGTATCGAATCGGGACGCAATTTGAGTGTTCCATCGTCATTAGGAGGCCCTGAACGTTACAATTCACTATCAGTTTTTCTTCCGATTCGAAAATCTTTGACTCACAGCAGAACGGCCATAAGGTGCCCGAGGCAGCAATAGACGCATGGAGACAAGTCTGCTGGAGGACGATGTATCGAATCGGGACGCTATTTGAGTGTTCCATCGTCATTAGGAGGCCCTGAACGTTACAATTCACTATCAGTTTTTCGTCCGATTCGAAAATCTTTGAGTCACAGCAGGACTGCCATAAGGTGCCCGAGGCAGCAATAGACCCATGGAGACAAGTCTGCTGGAGGACGATGTATTGAATCGGGACGCAATTTGATTGATCCATCGTCATTAGGTGGCCCTGAACGTTACAATTCACTATCAGTTTTTCATCCCATTCTATAATCTAGACTCACAGCAGAACGGCCATAAGGTGCCCGAGGCAGCAATAGTCCCATGGAGTCAAGTCGGCTAGTGGACGATGTACTGAATCGGGACGCAATTTGTGTGGTCCATCGTCATTAGGTGCCCTCAATGTTACAAATCACTATCAGTTTTTCGTCCGATTCGAAAATCTTTGACTCACAGCAGAACGGCCATAAGGTGCCCGAGGCAGCAATCGACCCATGGAGACAAGTCTGCTGGAGGACGATGTATTGAATCGGGACGCAATTTGAGTGATCCATCGTCATTAGGTGGCCCTGAAAGTTACAATTCACTATCAGTTTTTCGTCCGATTCGAAAATCTTTGACTCACAGCAGAACGGCCATAAGGTGCCCGAGGCAGCAATGGACCCATGGAGCCAAGTCGGCTGGAGGACGATGTATTGAATCAGGACGCAATTTGAGTGATCCATCGTCATTAGGTGGCCCTGAACGTTACAATTCACTATCAGTTTTTCGTCCCATTCGATAATCTATACTCACAGCAGAACGGCCATAAGGTGCCCAAGGCAGCAATAGACCCATGGAGACAAGTCGGCTGGGGACGATGTATTGAATTGGGACGCAATTTGAGTGATCCATCGTCATTTGGTGGCCCTGAATGTTACAATTCACTATCAGTTTTTCGTCCCATTCGATAATCTAGACTCACAGCAGAACGGCCATAAGGTGCCCGAGGCAGCAATAGACCCATGGAGACAAGTCTGCTGAAGGACGATGTATTGAATCGGGACGCAATTTGAGTGATCCATCGTCATTAGGAGGCCCTGAACGTTACAATTCACTATCAGTTTTTCATCCCATTCTATAATCTAGACTCACAGCAGAACGGCCATAAGGTGCCCGAGGCAGCAATAGTCCCATGGAGTCAAGTCGGCTAGTGGACGATGTACTGAATCGGGACGCAATTTGTGTGGTCCATTGTCATTAGGTGGCCCTGAATGTTACAATTCACTATCAGTTTTTCGTCCGATTCCAAAATCTTTGACTCACAGCAGAACGGCCATAAGGTGCCCGAGGCAGCAATAGACCCATGAAGTCAAGTCTGCTGGAGGACGATGTATTGAATCAGGACGCAATTTGAGTGATCCATCGTCATTAGGTGGCCCTGAACGTTACAATTCATTATCAGTTTTTCGTCCCATTCGATAATCTAGACTCACAGCAGAACGGCCATAGGGTGCCCGAGGCAGCAATAGACCCATGGAGACAAGTCGGCTGGGGACGATGTATTGAATCGGGACGCAATTTGAGTGATCCATCGTCATTAGGTGGCACTGAACGTTACAATTCACTATCAGTTTTTCGTCCCATTCGATAATCTAGATTCACAGCAGAACGGCCATAAGGTGCCCGAGGCAGCAAGAGACCCATGGAGTCAACTCGGCTGGAGGACGATGTATTGAATCGGGACGCAATTTGCGTGGTCCATCGTCATTTGGTGGCCCTGAATGTTACAATTCACTATCAGTTTTTCGTCCCATTCGATAATCTAGACTCACAGCAGAACGGCCATAAGGTGCCCGAGGCAGCAATAGACCCATGGAGACAAGTCTGCTGGAGGACGATGTATTGAATCGGGACGCAATTTGAGTGATCCATCGTCATTAGGAGGCCCTGAACGTTACAATTCACTATCAGTTTTTTTTCCCATTCGATAATCTAGACTCACAGCAGAAAGGCCATAAGGTGCCCGAGGCAGCAATAGACCCTTGGAGTCAAGTCGGCTGGAGGACGATGTATTGAACGGGACGCAATTTGAGTGATCCATCGGCATTAGGTGGCCCTGAACGTTACAATTCACTATCAGTTTTTCATCCCATTCTATAATCTAGACTCACAGCAGAACGGCCATAAGGTGCCCGAGGCAGCAATAGTCCCATGGAGTCAAGTCGGCTGGGGACGATGTATTGAATCGGGACGCAATTTGAGTGATCCATCGTCATTAGGTGGCCCTGAACGTTACAATTCACTATTAGTTTTTCGTCCCATTCGATAATCTAGATTCACAGCAGAACGGCCATAAGGTGCCCGAGGCAGCAATAGACCCATGGAGTCAACTCGGCTGCAGGACGATGTATTGAATCGGGACGCAATTTGCGTGGTACATCGTCATTAGGTGGCCCTGAATGTTGCAATTCACTATCAGTTTTTCGTCCGATTCGAAAATCTTAGACTCACAGCAGAACGGCCATTAGGTGCCCGAGGCAGCAATCGACACATGGAGACAAGTCTGCAGGAGGACGATGTATTGAATCGGGACGCAATTTGAGTGATCCGTCGTCATTAGGAGGCCCTGAACGTTACAATTCACTATCAGTTTTTCGTCCCATTCGATAATCTAGACTCACAGCAGAACGGCCATAAGGTGCCCGAGGCAGCAATCAACCCATGGAGACAAGTCTGCTGGCGGACGATGTATTGAATCGGGACGCAATTTGAGTGATCCATCGTCATTAGGTGGCCCTGAAAGTTACAATTCACTATCAGTTTTTCGTCCTATTCGAAAATCTTAGACTCACAGCAGAACGGCCATTAGGTGCCCGAGGCAGCAATAGACCCATGAAGTCAAGTCTGCTGGAGGACGATGTATTGAATCAGGACGCAATTTGAGTGATCCATCGTCATTAGGTGGCCCTGAACGTTACAATTCACTATCAGTTTTTTGTCCCATTCGATAATCTAGACTCACAGCAGAAAGGCCATAAGTTGCCCGAGGCAGCAATAGACCCATGGAGTCAAGTCGGCTGGAGGACGATGTATTGAATCGGGACGCAATTTGAGTGATCCATCGTCATTAGGTGGCCCTGAACGTTACAATTCACTATCAGTTTTTTGTCCCATTCGATAATCCAGACTCACAGCAGAAAGGCCATAAGGTGCCCGAGGCAGCAATAGACCCTTGGAGTCAAGTCGGCTGGAGGACGATGTATTGAACGGGACGCAATTTGAAAGATCCATCGGCATTAGGTGGCCCTGAACGTTACAATTCACTATCAGTTTTTCGTCCCATTCGATAATCTAGATTCACAGCAGAACGGCCATAAGGTGCCCGAGGCAGCAATAGACCCATGGAGTCAAGTCGGCTGCAGGACGATGTATTGAATCGGGACGCCATTTGAGTGATCCATCGTCATTAGGAGGCCCTGAATGTTACAATTCACTGTCAGTTTTTCGTCCGATTCGAAAATCTTTGACTCACAGCAGAACGGCCATTAGGTGCCCGAGGCAGCAATCGACACATGGAGACAAGTCTGCAGGAGGACGATGTATTGAATCGGGACGCAATTTGAGTGATCCGTCGTCATTAGGAGGCCCTGAACGTTACAATTCACTATCAGTTTTTCGTCCCATTCGATAATCTAGACTCACAGCAGAACGGCCATAAGGTGCCCGAGGCAGCAATAGACCCATGGAGTCAAGTCGGCTGGAGGACGATGTATTGAATCGGGACGCCATTTGAGTGATCCATCGTCATTAGGAGGCCCTGAACGTTACAATTCACTATCAGTTTTTCGTCCGATTCGAAAATCTTTGTGTCACAGCAGGCCTGCCATAAGGTGCCCGAGGCAGCAATAGACCCATGGAGACAAGTCTGCTGGAGGACGATGTATTGAATCGGAACGCAATTTGAGTGATCCATCGTCATTAGGTGGCCCTGAACGTTACAATTCACTATCAGTTTTTCATCCCATTCTTTAATCTAGACTCACAGCAGAACGGCCATAAGGTGCCCGAGTCAGCAATAGTCCCATGGAGTGAAGTCGGCTAGTGGACGATGTACTGAATCGGGACGCAATTTGTGTGGTCCATCGTCATTAGGTGGCCCTCAATGTTACAAATCACTATCAGTTTTTCGTCCGATTCGAAAATCTTTGACTCACAGCAGAACGGCCATAAGGTGCCCGAGGCAGCAATCAACCCATGGAGACAAGTCTGCTGGCGGACGATGTATTGAATCGGGACGCAATTTGAGTGATCCATCGTCATTAGGTGGCCCTGAAAGTTACAATTCACTATCAGTTTTTCGTCCTATTCGAAAATCTTAGACTCACAGCAGAACGGCCATTAGGTGCCCGAGGCAGCAATAGACCCATGAAGTCAAGTCTGCTGGAGGACGATGTATTGAATCAGGACGCAATTTGAGTGATCCATCGTCATTAGGTGGCCCTGAACGTTACAATTCACTATCAGTTTTTCGTCCCATTCGATAATCTAGACTCACAGCAGAACGGCCATAAGGTGCCCGAGGCAGCAATAGACCCATGGAGACAAGTCGGCTGGGGACGATGTATTGAATCGGGACGCAATTTGAGTGATCCATCGTCATTAGGTGGCCCTGAACGTTACAATTCACTATCAGTTTTTCGTCCCATTCGATAATCTAGATTCACAGCAGAACGGCCATAAGGTGCCCGAGGCAGCAAGAGACCCATGGAGTCAAGTCGGCTGGAGGACGATGTATTGAATCGGGACGCAATTTGCGTGGTCCATCGTCATTTGGTGGCCCTGAATGTTACAATTCACTATCAGTTTTTCGTCCCATTCGATAATCTAGACTCACAGCAGAACGGCCATAAGGTGCCCGAGGCAGCAATAGACCCATGGAGACAAGTCTGCTGGAGGACGATGTGTTGAATCGGGACGCAATTTGAGTGATCCATCGTCATTAGGAGGCCGTGAACGTTACAATTCACTATCAGTTTTTTGTCCCATTCGATAATCTAGACTCACAGCAGAAAGGCCATAAGTTGCCCGAGGCAGCAATAGACCCATGGAGTCAAGTCGGCTGGAGGACGATGTATTGAATCGGGACGCAATTTGAGTGATCCATCGTCATTAGGTGGCCCTGAACGTTACAATTCACTATCAGTTTTTCGTCCGATTCGAAAATCTTTACTCACAGCAGAACGGCCATAAGGTGCCCGAGGCAGCAATAGACGCATAGAGAGAAGTCTGCTCGAGGACGATGTATCGAATCGGGACGCAATTTGAGTGTTCCATCGTCATTAGGAGGCCCTGAACGTTACAATTCACTATCAGTTTTTCGTCCGATTCGAAAATCTTTGACTCACAGCAGAAAGGCCATTAGGTGCCCGAGGCAGCAATCGACCCATGGAGACAAGTCTGCTGGAGCACGATGTATCGAATCGGGACGCAATTTGAGTGTTCCATCGTCATTAGGAGGCCCTGAACGTTACAATTCACTATCAGTTTTTCGTCCGATTCGAAAATCTTTGAGTCACAGCAGAACGGCCATAAGGTGCCCGAGGCAGCAATAGAGCCATGGAGTCAAGTCGGCTGGAGGACGATGTATTGAATCGGGACGCAATTTGAGTGATCCATCGTCATTAGGAGGCCCTGAACGTTACAATTCACTATCAGTTTTTCGTCCCATTCGATAATCTAGACTCACAGCAGAACGGCCATAAGGTGCCCGAGGCAGCAATAGACCCATGGAGTCAAGTCGGCTGGAGGACGATGTATTGAATCGGGACGCAATTTGAGAGATCCATCGTCATTAGGTGGCCCTGAACGTTACAATTCACTATCAGTTTTTCATCCCATTCTATAATCTAGACTCACAGCAGAACGGCCATAAGGTGCCCGAGGCAGCAATAGTCCCATGGTGTCAAGTCGGCTGGGGACGATGTATTGAATCGGGACGCAATTTGAGTGATCCATCGTCATTAGGTGGCCCTGAACGTTACAATTCACTATCAGTTTTTCGTCCCATTCGAAAATCTTTGACTCACAGCAGAACGGCCATTTTGTGCCCGAGGCAGCAATCGACACATGGAGACAAGTCTGCAGGAGGACGATGTATTGAATCGGGACGCAATTTGAGTGATCCATCGTCATTAGGAGGCCCTGAACGTTACAATTCACTATCAGTTTTTCGTCCCATTCGATACTCTAGACTCACAGCAGAACGGCCATAAGGTGCCCGAGGCAGCAATAGACGCATGGAGACAAGTCTGCTGGAGGACGATGTAATGAATCGGGACGCAATTTGAGTGTTCCATCGTCATTAGGAGGCCCTGAACGTTACAATTCACTATCAGTTTTTCGTCCGATTCGAAAATCTTTGAGTCACAGCAGGCCTGCCATAAGGTGCCCGAGGCAGCAATAGACCCATGGAGACAAGTCTGCTGGAGGACGATGTATTGAATCGGGACGCAATTTGATTGATCCATCGTCATTAGGTGGCCCTGAACGTTACATTTCACTATCAGTTTTTCATCCCATTCTATAATCTAGACTCACAGCAGAACGGCCATAAGCTGCCCGAGGCAGCAATAGTCCCATGGAGTCAAGTCGGCTAGTGGACGATGTACTGAATCGGGACGCAATTTGTGTGGTCCATCGTCATTAGGTGCCCTCAATGTTACAAATCACTATCAGTTTTTCGTCCGATTCGAAAATCTTTGACTCACAGCAGAACGGCCATAAGGTGCCCGAGGCAGCAATCGACCCATGGAGACAAGTCTGCTGGAGGAAGATGTATTGAATCGGGACGCAATTTGAGTGATCCATCGTCATTAGGTGGCCCTGAAAGTTACAATTCACTATCAGTTTTTCGTCCGATTCGAAAATCTTTGACTCACAGCAGAACGGCCATAAGGTGCCCGAGGCAGCAATGGACCCATGAAGTCAAGTCTGCTGGAGGACGATGTATTGAATCAGGACGCAATTTGAGTGATCCATCGTCATTAGGTGGCCCTGAACGTTACAATTCACTATCAGTTTTTCGTCCCATTCGATAATCTAGATTCACAGCAGAACGGCCATAAGGTGCCCGAGGCAGCAAGAGACCCATGGAGTAAACTCGGCTGGAGGACGATGTATTGAATCGGGACGCAATTTGCGTGGTCCATCGTCATTTGGTGGCCCTGAATGTTACAATTCACTATCAGTTTTTCGTCCCATTCGATAATCTAGACTCACAGCAGAACGGCCATAAGGTGCCCGAGGCAGCAATAGACCCATGGAGACGAGTCTGCTGGAGGACGATGTATTGAATCGGGACGCAATTTGAGTGATCCATCGTCATTAGGAGGCCCTGAACGTTACAATTCACTATCAGTTTTTTGTCCCATTCGATAATCTAGACTCACAGCAGAAAGGCCATAAGGTGCCCGAGGCAGCAATAGACCCTTGGAGTCAAGTCGGCTGGAGGACGATGTATTGAACGGGACGCAATTTGAGTGATCCATCGTCATTAGGTGGCCCTGAACATTACAATTCACTATCAGTTTTTCATCCCATTCTATAATCTAGACTCACAGCAGAACGGCCATAAGGTGCCCGAGGCAGCAATAGTCCCATGGAGTCAAGTCGGCTGGGGACGATGTATTGAATCGGGACGCAATTAGAGGGATCCATCGTCATTAGGTGGCCCTGAACGTTACAATTCACTATCAGTTTTTCGTCCCATTCGATAATCTAGATTCACAGCAGAACGGCCATAAGGTGCCCGAGGCAGCAATAGACCCATGGAGTCAACTCCGCTGGGAGACGATGTATTGAATCGGGACGCAATTTGCGTGGTCCATCGTCATTAGGTGGCCCTGAATGTTACAATTCACTATCAGTTTTTCGTCCGATTCGAAAATCTTTGACTCACAGCAGAACGGCCATTAGGTGCCTGAGGCAGCAATCGACCCATGGAGACAAGTCTGCTGGAGGACGATGTATTGAATCGGGACGCAATTTGAGTGATCCATCGTCATTAGGAGGCCCTGAACGTTACAATTCACTATCAGTTTTTCGTCCCATTCGATAATCTAGACTCACAGCAGAACGGCCATAAGGTGCCCGAGGCAGCAATAGGCCCATGGAGTCTAGTCGGCTGGAGGACGATGTATTGAATCGGGACGCAATTTGAGAGATCCATCGTCATTAGGTGGCCCTGAACGTTACAATTCACTATCAGTTTTTCGTCCCATTCGATAATCTAGACTCACAGGAGAACGGCCATAAGGTGCCCGATGCAGCAAAAGCCCCATGGAGTCAACTCGGCTGGAGGACGATGTATTGAATCGGGACGCAATTTGAGTGACCCATCGTCATTAGGAGACCCTGAACGTTACAATTCACTATCAGTTTTTTGTCCCATTCGATAATCTAGACTCACAGCAGAACGGCCATAAGGTGCCCGAGGCAGCAATAGACCCATGGAGTCAAGTCGGCTGGAGGACGATGTATTGAATCGGGACGCAATTTGAGTGATCCATTGTCATTAGGTGGCCCTGAACGTTACAATTCACTATCAGTTTTTCGTCCGATTCGAAAATCTTTGAGTCGCAGCAGGCCTCCCATAAGGTGCCCGAGGCAGCAATAGACCCATGGAGACAAGTCTGCTGGAGGACGATGTATTGAATCGGGACGCAATTTGAGTGATTCATCGTCATTAGGTGGCCCTGATCGTTACAATTCACTATCAATTTTTCATCCCATTCTATAATCTAGACTCACAGCAGAACGGCCATAAGGTGCCCGAGGCAGCAATAGTCCCATGGAGTCAAGTCGGCTAGTGGACGATGTACTGAATCGGGACGCAATTTGTGTGGTCCATCGTGATTAGGTGGCCCTGAATGTTACAAATCACTATCAGTTTTTCGTCCGATTCCAAAATCTTTGACTCACAGCAGAACGGCCATAAGGTGCCCGAGTCAGCAATAGACCCATGAAGTCAAGTCTGCTGGAGGACGATGTATTGAATCAGGACGCAATTTGAGTGATCCATCGTCATTAGGTGGCCCTGAACGTTACAATTCATTATCAGTTTTTCGTCCCATTCGATAATCTAGACTCACAGCAGAACGGCCATAGGGTGCCCGAGGCAGCAATAGACCCATGGAGACAAGTCGGCTGGGGACGATGTATTGAATCGGGACGCAATTTGAGTGATCCATCGTCATTAGGTGGCCTTGAACGTTACAATTCACTATCAGTTTTTCGTCCCATTCGATATTCTAGATTCACAGCAGAACGGCCATAAGGAGCCCGAGGCAGCAAGAGACCCATGGAGTCAACTCGGCTGGAGGACGATGTATTGAATCGGGACGCAATTTGCGTGGTCCATCGTCATTTGGTGGCCCTGAAAGTTACAATTCACTATCAGTTTTTCGTCCCATTCGATAATCTAGACTCACAGCAGAACGGCCATAAGGTGCCCGAGGCAGCAATAGACCCATGGAGACAAGTCGGCTGGGGACGATGTATTGAATCGGGACGCAATTTGAGTGATCCATCGTCATTAGGTGGCCCTGAACGTTACAATTCACTATCAGTTTTTCGTCCCTTTCGATAATCTAGATTCACAGCAGAACGGCCATAAGGTGCCCGAGGCAGCAATAGACCCATGGAGTCAACTCGGCTGGGAGACGATGTATTGAATCGGGACGCAATTTGCGTGGTCCATCGTCATTAGGTGGCCCTGAATGTTACAATTCACTATCAGTTTTTCGTCCGATTCGAAAATCTTTGACTCACAGGAGAACGGCCATAAGGTGCCCGAGGCAGCAATCGACCCATGGAGACAAGTCTGCTGGAGGACGATGTATTGAATCGGGACGCAATTTGAGTGATCCATCGTCATTAGGTGGCCCTGAAAGTTACAATTCACTATCAGTTTTTCGTCCGATTCGAAAATCTTTGACTCACAGCAGAACGGCCATAAGGTGCCCGAGGCAGCAATGGACCCATGAAGTCAAGTCTGCTGGAGGACGATGTATTGAATCAGGACGCAATTTGAGTGATCCATCGTCGTTAGGTGGCCCTGAACGTTACAATTCACTATCAGTTTTTCGTCCCATTCGATAATCTAGACTCACAGCAGAACGGCCATAAGGTGCCCAAGGCAGCAATAGACCCATGGAGACAAGTCGGCTGGGGACGATGTATTGAATTGGGACGCAATTTGAGTGATCCATCGTCATTAGGTGGCCCTGAACGATACAATTCACTATCAGTTTTTCGTCCCATTCGATAATCTAGATTCACAGCAGAACGGCCATAAGGTGCCCGAGGCAGCAAGAGACCCATGGAGTCAAGTCGGCTGGAGAACGATGTATTGAATCGGGACGCAATTTGCGTGGTCCATCGTCATTTGGTGGCCCTGAATGTTACAATTCACTATCAGTTTTTCGTCCCATTCGATAATCTAGACTCACAGCAGAACGGCCATAAGGTGCCCGAGGCAGCAATAGACCCTTGGAGTCAAGTCGGCTGGAGGACGATGAATTGAACGGGACGCAATTTGAGTGATCCATCGTCATTAGGTGGCCCTGAACGTTACAATTCACTATCAGTTTTTCATCCCATTCTATAATCTAGACTCACAGCAGAACGGCCATAAGGTGCCCGAGGCAGCAATAGTCCCATGGAGTCAAGTCGGCTAGTGGACGATGTACTGAATCGGGACGCAATTTGTGTGGTCCATTGTCATTAGGTGGCCCTGAATGTTACAAATCACTATCAGTTTTTCGTCCGATTCCAAAATCTTTGACTCACAGCAGAACGGCCTTAAGGTGCCCGAGGCAGCAATAGACCCATGAAGTCAAGTCTGCTGGAGGACGATGTATTGAATCAGGACGCAATTTGAGTGATCCATCGTCATTAGGTGGCCCTGAACGTTACAATTCATTATCAGTTTTTCGTCCCATTCGATAATCTAGACTCGCAGCAGAACGGCCATAGGGTGCCCGAGGCAGCAATAGACCCATGGAGACAAGTCGGCTGGGGACGATGTATTGAATCGGGACGCAATTTGAGTGATCCATCGTCATTAGGTGGCACTGAACGTTACAATTCACTATCAGTTTTTCGTCCCATTCGATAATCTAGATTCACAGCAGAACGGCCATAAGGTGCCCGAGGCAGCAAGAGACCCATGGAGTCAACTCGGCTGGAGGACGATGTATTGAATCGGGACGCAATTTGCGATGTCCATCGTCATTTGGTGGCCCTGAATGTTACAATTCACTATCAGTTTTTCGTCCCATTCGATAATCTAGACTCACAGCAGAACGGCCATAAGGTGCCCGAGGCAGCAATAGACCCATGGAGACAAGTCTGCTGGAGGACGATGTATTGAATCGGGACGCAATTTGAGTGATCCATCGTCATTAGGAGGCCCTGAACGTTACAATTCACTATCAGTTTTTTGTCCCATTCGATAATCTAGACTCACAGCAGAAAGGCCATAAGGTGCCCGAGGCAGCAATAGACCCTTGGAGTCAAGTCGGCTGGAGGACGATGTATTGAACGGGACGCAATTTGAGTGATCCATCGGCATTAGGTGGCCCTTAACGTTACAATTCACTATCAGTTTTTCATCCCATTCTATAATCTAGACTCACAGCAGAACGGCCATAAGGTGCCCGAGGCAGCAATAGTCCCATGGAGTCAAGTCGGCTGGGGACGATGTATTGAATCGGGACGCAATTTGAGTGATCCATCGTCATTAGGTGGCCCTGAACGTTTCAATTCACTATTAGTTTTTCGTCCCATTCGATAATCTAGATTCACAGCAGAACGGCCATAAGGTGCCCGAGGCAGCAATAGACCCATGGAGTCAACTCGGCTGGAGGACGATGTATTGAATCGGGACGCAATTTGCGTGGTACATCGTCATTAGGTGGCCCTGAATGTTACAATTCACTATCAGTTTTTCGTCCGATTCGAAAATCTTTGACTCACAGCAGAACGGCCATAAGGTGCCCGAGGCAGCAATAGTCCCATGGAGTCAAGTCGGCTGGGGACGATGTATTGAATCGGGACGCCATTTGAGTGATCCATCGTCATTAGGAGGCCCTGAACGTTACAATTCACTATCAGTTTTTCGTCCGATTCGAAAATCTTTGTGTCACAGCAGGCCTGCCATAAGGTGCCCGAGGCAGCAATAGACCCATGGAGACAAGTCTGCTGGAGGACGATGTATTGAATCGGGACGCAATTTGAGTGATCCATCGTCATTAGGTGGACCTGAACGTTACAATTCACTATCAGTTTTTCATCCCATTCTATAATCTAGACTCACAGCAGAACGGCCATAAGGTGCCCGAGTCAGCAATAGTCCCATGGAGTGAAGTCGGCTAGTGGACGATGTACTGAATCGGGACGCAATTTGTGTGGTCCATCGTCATTAGGTGGCCCTCAATGTTACAAATCACTATCAGTTTTTCGTCCGATTCGAAAATCTTTGACTCACAGCAGAACGGCCATAAGGTGCCCGAGGCAGCAATCAACCCATGGAGACAAGTCTGCTGGCGGACGATGTATTGAATCGGGACGCAATTTGAGTGATCCATCGTCATTAGGTGGCCCTGAAAGTTACAATTCACTATCAGTTTTTCGTCCTATTCGAAAATCTTTGACTCACAGCAGAACGGCCATTAGGTGCCCGAGGCAGCAATAGACCCATGAAGTCAAGTCTGCTGGAGGACGATGTATTGAATCAGGACGCAATTTGAGTGATCCATCGTCATTAGGTGGCCCTGAACGTTACAATTCACTATCAGTTTTTCGTCCCATTCGATAATCTAGACTCACAGCAGAACGGCCATAAGGTGCCCGAGGCAGCAATAGACCCATGGAGTCAAGTCGGCTGGGGACGATGTATTGAATCGGGACGCAATTTGAGTGATCCATCGTCATTAGGTGGCCCTGAACGTTACAATTCACTATCAGTTTTTCGTCCCATTCGATAATCTAGATTCACAGCTGAAAGGCTATAAGGTGCCCGAGGCAGCAAGAGACCCATGGAGTCAAGTCGGCTGGAGGACGATGTATTGAATCGGGACGCAATTTGCGTGGTCCATCGTCATTTGGTGGCCCTGAATGTTACAATTCACTATCAGTTTTTCGTCCCATTCGATAATCTAGACTCACAGCAGAACGGCCATAAGGTGCCCGAGGCAGCAATAGACCCATGGAGTCAAGTCGGCTGGAGGACGATGTATTGAATCGGGACGCCATTTGAGTGATCCATCGTCATTAGGAGGCCCTGAACGTTACAATTCACTATCAGTTTTTCGTCCGATTCGAAAATCTTTGTGTCACAGCAGGCCTGCCATAAGGTGCCCGAGGCAGCAATAGACCCATGGAGACAAGTCTGCTGGAGGACGATGTATTGAATCGGGACGCAATTTGAGTGATCCATCGTCATTAGGTGGCCCTGAACGTTACAATTCACTATCAGTTTTTCATCCCATTCTATAATCTAGACTCACAGCAGAACGGCCATAAGGTGCCCGAGGCAGCAATAGTCCCATGGAGTCAAGTCGGCTAGTGGACGATGTACTGAATCGGGACGCAATTTGTGTGGTCCATTGTCATTAGGTGGCCTTGAATGTTACAAATCACTATCAGTTTTTCGTCCGATTCCAAAATCTTTGACTCACAGCAGAACGGCCTTAAGGTGCCCGAGGCAGCAATAGACCCATGAAGTCAAGTCTGCTGGAGGACGATGTATTGAATCAGGACGCAATTTGAGTGATCCATCGTCATTAGGTGGCCCTGAACGTTACAATTCATTATCAGTTTTTCGTCCCATTCGATAATCTAGACTCACAGCAGAACGGCCATAGGGTGCCCGAGGCAGCAATAGACCCATGGAGACAAGTCGGCTGGGGACGATGTATTGAATCGGGACGCAATTTGAGTGATCCATCGTCATTAGGAGGCCGTGAACGTTACAATTCACTATCAGTTTTTTGTCCCATTCGATAATCTAGACTCACAGCAGAAAGGCCATAAGTTGCCCGAGGCAGCAATAGACCCATGGAGTCAAGTCGGCTGGAGGACGATGTATTGAATCGGGACGCAATTTGAGTGATCCATCGTCATTAGGTGGCCCTGAACGTTACAATTCACTATCAGTTTTTCGTCCGATTCGAAAATCTTTGACTCACAGCAGAACGGCCATAAGGTGCCCGAGGCAGCAATAGACGCATGGAGAGAAGTCTGCTGGAGGACGATGTATCGAATCGGGACGCAATTTGAATGTTCCATCGTCATTAGGAGGCCCTGAACGTTACAATTCACTATCAGTTTTTCGTCCGATTCAAAAATCTTTGACTCACAGCAGAAAGGCCATTAGGTGCCCGAGTCAGCAATCGACCCATGGAGACAAGTCTGCTGGAGCACGATGTATCGAATCGGGACGCAATTTGAGTGTTCCATCGTCATTAGGAGGCCCTGAACGTTACAATTCACTATCAGTTTTTCGTCCGATTCGAAAATCTTTGAGTCACAGCAGAACGGCCATAAGGTGCCCGAGGCAGCAATAGAGCCATGGAGTCAAGTCGGCTGGAGGACGATGTATTGAATCGGGACGCAATTTGAGTGATCCATCGTCATTAGGAGGCCCTGAACGTTACAATTCACTATCAGTTTTTCGTCCCATTCGATAATCTAGACTCACAGCAGAACGGCCATAAGGTGCCCGAGGCAGCAATAGACCCATGGAGTCAAGTCGGCTGGAGGACGATGTATTGAATCGGGACGCAATTTGAGAGATCCATTGTCATTAGGTGGCCCTGAACGTTACAATTCACTTCAGTTTTTCATCCCATTCTATAATCTAGACTCACAGCAGAACGGCCATAAGGTGCCCGAGGCAGCAATAGTCCCATGGTGTCAAGTCGGCTGGGGACGATGTATTGAATCGGGACGCAATTTGAGTTATCCATCGTCATTAGGTGGCCCTGAACGTTACAATTCACTATCAGTTTTTCGTCCCATTCGAAAATCTTTGACTCACAGCAGAACGGCCATTTTGTGCCCGAGGCAGCAATCGACACATGGAGACAAGTCTGCAGGAGGACGATGTATTGAATCGGGACGCAATTTGAGTGATCCATCGTCATTAGGAGGCCCTGAACGTTACAATTCACTATCAGATTTTCGTCCCATTCGATACTCTAGACTCACAGCAGAACGGCCATAAGGTGCCCGAGGCAGCAATAGACGCATGGAGACAAGTCTGCTGGAGGACGATGTAATGAATCGGGACGCAATTTGAGTGTTCCATCGCCATTAGGAGGCCCTGAACGTTACAATTCACTATCAGTTTTTCGTCCGATTCGAAAATCTTTGAGTCACAGCAGGCCTGCCATAAGGTGCCCGAGGCAGCAATAGACCCATGGAGACAAGTCTGCTGGAGGACGATGTATTGAATCGGGACGCAATTTGATTGATCCATCGTCATTAGGTGGCCCTGAACGTTACATTTCACTATCAGTTTTTCATCCCATTCTATAATCTAGACTCACAGCAGAACGGCCATAAGGTGCCCGAGGCAGCAATAGTCCCATGGAGTCAAGTCGGCTAGTGGACGATGTACTGAATCGGGACGCAATTTGTGTGGTCCATCGTCATTAGGTGCCCTCAATGTTACAAATCACTATCAGTTTTTCGTCCGATTCGAAAATCTTTGACTCACAGCAGAACGGCCATAAGGTGCCCGAGGCAGCAATCGACCCATGGAGACAAGTCTGCTGGAGTACGATGTATTGAATCGGGACGCAATTTGAGTGATCCATCGTCATTAGGTGGCCCTGAAACTTACAATTCACTATCAGTTTTTCGTCCGATTCGAAAATCTTTGACTCACAGCAGAACGGCCATAAGGTGCCCGAGGCAGCAATGGACCCATGAAGTCAAGTCTGCTGGAGGACGATGAATTGAATCAGGACGCAATTTGAGTGGTCCATCTTCATTAGGTGGCCCTGAACGTTACAATTCACTATCAGTTTTTCGTCCCATTCGATAATCTAGACTCACAGCAGAACGGCCATAAGGTGCCCAAGGCAGCAATAGACCCATGGAGACAAGTCGGCTGGGGACGATGTATTGAATCGGGACGCAATTTGAATGATCCATCGTCATTAGGTGGCCCTGAACGTTACAATTCACTATCAGTTTTTCGTCCCATTCGATAATCTAGATTCACAGCAGAACGGCCATAAGGTGCCCGAGGCAGCAAGAGACCCATGGAGTCAACTCGGCTGGAGGACGATGTATTGAATCGGGACGCAATTTGCGTGGTCCATCGTCATTTGGTGGCCCTGAATGTTACAATTCACTATCAGTTTTTTGTCCCATTCGATAATCTAGACTCACAGCAGAAAGGCCATAAGGTGCCCGAGGCAGCAATAGACCCTTGGAGTCAAGTCGGCTGGAGGACGATGTATTGAACGGGACGCAATTTGAGTGATCCATCGTTATTAGGTGGCCCTGAACATTACAATTCACTATCAGTTTTTCATCCCATTCTATAATCTAGACTCACAGCAGAACGGCCATAAGGTGCCCGAGGCAGCAATAGTCCCATGGAGTCAAGTCGGCTGGGGACGATGTATTGAATCGGGACGCAATTTGAGTGATCCATCGTCATTAGGTGGCCCTGAACGTTACAATTCACTATCAGTTTTTCGTCCCATTCGATAATCTAGATTCAGAGCAGAACGGCCATAAGGTGCCCGAGGCAGCAATAGACCCATGGAGTCAACTCCGCTGGGAGACGATGTATTGAATCGGGACGCAATTTGCGTGGTCCATCGTCATTAGGTGGCCCTGAATGTTACAATTCACTATCAGTTTTCCGTCCGATTCGAAAATCTTTGACTCACAGCAGAACGGCCATTAGGTGTCCGAGGCGGCAATCGACCCATGGAGACAAGTCTGCTGGAGGACGATGTATTGAATCGGGACGCAATTTGAGTGATCCATCGTCATTAGGAGCCCCGAACGTTACAATTCACTATCAGTTTTTCGTCCCATTCGATAATCTAGACTCACAGCAGAACGGCCATAAGGTGCCCGAGGCAGCAATAGGCCCATGGAGTCTAGTCGGCTGGAGGACGATGTATTGAATCGGGACGCAATTTGAGAGATCCATCGTCATTAGGTGGCCCTGAACGTTACAATTCACTATCAGTTTTTCGTCCCATTCGATAATCTAGACTCACAGGAGAACGGCCATAAGGTGCCCGATGCAGCAAAAGCCCCATGGAGTCAACTCGGCTGGAGGACGATGTATTGAATCGGGACGCAATTTGAGTGACCCATCGTCATTAGGAGGCCCTGAACGTTACAATTCACTATCAGTTTTTTGTCCCATTCGATAATCTAGACTCACAGCAGAACGGCCATAAGGTGCCCGAGGCAGCAATAGACCCATGGAGTCAAGTCGGCTGGAGGACGATGTATTGAATCGGGACGCAATTTGAGTGATCCATTGTCATTAGGTGGCCCTGAACGTTACAATTCACTATCAGTTTTTCGTCCGATTCGAAAATCTTTGAGTCACAGCAGGCCTCCCATAAGGTGCCCGAGGCAGCAATAGACCCATGGAGACAAGTCTGCTGGAGGACGATGTATTGAATCGGGACGCAATTTGAGTGATCCATCGTCATTAGGTGGCCCTGATCGTTACAATTCACTATCAATTTTTCATCCCATTCTATAATCTAGACTCACAGCAGAACGGCCATAAGGTGCCCGAGGCAGCAATAGTCCCATGGAGTCAAGTCGGCTAGTGGACGATGTACTGAATCGGGACGCAATTTGTGTGGTCCATCGTCATTAGGTGGCCCTGAATGTTACAAATCACTATCAGTTTTTCGTCCGATTCCAAAATCTTTGACTCACAGCAGAACGGCCATAAGGTGCCCGAGGCAGCAATAGACCCATGAAGGCAAGTCTGCTGGAGGACGATGTATTGAATCAGGACGCAATTTGAGTGATCCATCGTCATTAGGTGGCCCTGAACGTTACAATTCATTATCAGTTTTTCGTCCCATTCGATAAACTAGACTCACAGCAGAACGGCCATAGGGTGCCCGAGGCAGCAATAGACCCATGGAGACAAGTCGGCTGGGGACGATGTATTGAATCGGGACGCAATTTGAGTGATCCATCGTCATTAGGTGGCCCTGAACGTTACAATTCACTATCAGTTTTTCGTCCCATTCGATAATCTAGATTCACAGCAGAACGGCCATAAGGTGCCCGAGGCAGCAAGAGACCCATGGAATCAACTCGGCTGGAGGACGATGTATTGAATCGGGACGCAATTTGCGTGGTCCATCGTCATTTGGTGGCCCTGAATGTTACAATTCACTATCAGTTTTTCGTCCCATTCGATAATCTAGACTCACAGCAGAACGGCCATAAGGTGCCCGAGGCAGCAATAGACCCATGGAGACAAGTCGGCTGGGGACGATGTATTGAATCGGGACGCAATTTGAGTGATCCATCGTCATTAGGTGGCCCTGAACGTTACAATTCACTATCAGTTTTTCGTCCCATTCGATAATCTAGATTCACAGCAGAACGGCCATAAGGTGCCCGAGGCAGCAATAGACCCATGGAGTCAACTCGGCTGGGAGACGATGTATTGAATCGGGACGCAATTTGCGTGGTCCATCGTCATTAGGTGGCCCTGAATGTTACAATTCACTATCAGTTTTTCGTCCGATTCGAAAATCTTTGACTCACAGCAGAACGGCCATTAGGTGCCCGAGGCAGCAATCGACCCATGGAGACAAGTCTGCTGGAGGACGATGTATTGAATCGGGACGCAATTTGAGTGATCCATCGTCATTAGGTGGCCCTGAACGTTACAATTCACTATCAGTTTTTCATCCCATTCTATAATCTAGACTCACAGCAGAACGGCCATAAGGTGCCCGAGGCAGCAATAGTCCCATGGAATCAAGTCGCCTGGGGACGATGTATTGAACGGGACGCAATTTGAGTGATCCATCGTCATTAGGTGGCCCTGAACGTTACAATTCACTATCAGTTTTTCGTCCGATTCGAAAATCTTTGACTCACAGCAGAACGGCCATAAGGTGCCCGAGGCAGCAATAGACGCATGGAGACAAGTCTGCTGGAGGACGATGTATTGAATCGGGACGCAATTTGAGTGTTCCATCGTCATTAGGAGGCCCTGAACGTTACAATTCACTATCAGTTTATCGTCCGATTCGAAAATCTTTGAGTCACAGCAGGCCTGCCATAAGGTGCCCGGGCAGCAATAGACCCATGGAGACAAGTATGCTGGAGGACGATGTATTGAATCGGGACGCAATTTGAGTGATCCATCGTCATTAGGTGGCCCTGAACGTTACAATTCACTATCAGTTTTTCATCCCATTCTATAATCTAGACTCAGAGCAGAACGGCCATAAGGTGCCCGAGGCAGCAATAGTCCCATGGAGTCAAGTCGGCTGGGGACGATGTATTGAATCGGGACGCAATTTGAGTGATCCATCGTCATTAGGTGGCCCTGAACGTTACAATTCACTATCAGTTTTTCGTCCCATTCGATAATCTAGATTCACAGCAGAACGGCCATAAGGTGCCCGTGGCAGCAATAGACCCATGGAGTCAACTCGGCTGGAGGACGATGTATTGAATCGGGACGCAATTTGCGTGGTCGGTCGTCATTAGGTGGCCCTGAATGTTACAATTCACTATCAGTTTTTCGTCCGATTCGAAAATCTTTGACTCACAGCTGAACGGCCATTAGTTGCCCGTGGCAGCAATCGACACATGGAGACAAGTCTGCTGGAGGACGATGTATTGAATCGGGTCGCAATTTGAGTGATCCATCGTCATTAGGAGGCCCTGTACGTTACAATTCACTATCAGTTTTTCGTCACATTCGATAATCTAGACTGACAATAGAACGGCCATAAGGTGCCCGAGGCAGCAATAGTCCCATGGAGTCAAGTCGGCTGGGGACGATGTATTGAATCGGGACGCAATTTGCGTGGTCTATCGTCATTAGGTGGCACTGAATGTTACAATTCAATATCAGTTTTTCGTCCGATTCGAAAATCTTTGACTCACAGCAGAACGGCCATTAGGTGCCCGAGGCAGCAATCGACCCATGGAGACAAGTCTGCTGGAGGACGATGTATTGAATCGGGACGCAATTTGAGTGATCCATCGTCATTAGGAGGCCCTGAACGTTACAATTCACTATCAGTTTTTCGTCCCATTCGATAATCTAGACTCACAGCAGAACGGCCATAAGGTGCCCGAGGCAGCAATAGACTCATGGAGTCAAGTCGGCTGGAGGACGATGTATTGAATCGGGACGCAATTTGAGTGATCCATCTTCATTAGGAGGCCCTGAACGTTACAATTCACTATCAGTTTTTCGTCCGATTCGAAAATCTTTGACTCACAGCAGAACGGCCATAAGGTGCCCGAGGCAGCAATAGACGCATGGAGACAAGTCTGCTGGAGGACGATGTATTGAATCGGGACGCAATTTGAGTGTTCCATCGTCATTAGGAGGCCCTGAACGTTACAATTCACTATCAGTTTATCGTCCGATTCGAAAATCTTTGAGTCACAGCAGGCCTGCCATAAGGTGCCCGAGGCAGCAATAGACCCATGGAGACAAGTATGCTGGAGGACGATGTATTGAATCGGGACGCAATTTGAGTGATCCATCGTCATTAGGTGGCCCTGAACGTTACAATTCACTATCAGTTTTTCATCCCATTCTATAATCTAGACTCAGAGCAGAACGGCCATAAGGTGCCCGAGGCAGCAATAGTCCCATGGAGTCAAGTCGGCTGGGGACGATGTATTGAATCGGGACGCAATTTGAGTGATCCATCGTCATTAGGTGGCCCTGAACGTTACAATTCACTATCAGTTTTTCGTCCCATTCGATAGTCTAGATTCACAGCAGAACGGCCATAAGGTGCCCGTGGCAGCAATAGACCCATGGAGTCAACTCGGCTGGAGGACGATGTATTGAATCGGGACGCAATTTGTGTGGTCGGTCGTCATTAGGTGGCCCTGAATGTTACAATTCACTATCAGTTTTTCGTCCGATTCGAAAATCTTTGACTCACAGCAGAACGGCCATTAGTTGCCCGTGGCAGCAATCGACACATGGAGACAAGTCTGCTGGAGGACGATGTATTGAATCGGGTCGCAATTTGAGTGATCCATCGTCATTAGGAGGCCCTGTACGTTACAATTCACTATCAGTTTTTCGTCACATTCGATAATCTAGACTGACAATAGAACGGCCATAAGGTGCCCGAGGCAGCAATAGTCCCATGGAGTCAAGTCGGCTGGGGACGATGTATTGAATCGGGACGCAATTTGCGTGGTCTATCGTCATTAGGTGGCACTGAATGTTACAATTCACTATCAGTTTTTCGTCCGATTCGAAAATCTTTGACTCACAGCAGAACGGCCATTAGGTGCCCGAGGCAGCAATCGACCCATGGAGACAAGTCTGCTGGAGGACGATGTATTGAATCGGGACGCAATTTGAGTGATCCATCGTCATTAGGAGGCCCTGAACGTTACAATTCACTATCAGTTTTTCGCCCCATTCGATAATCTAGACTCACAGCAGAACGGCCATAAGGTGCCCGAGACAGCAATAGACTCATGGAGTCAAGTCGGCTGGAGGACGATGTATTGAATCGGGACGCAATTTGAGTGATCCATCTTCATTAGGAGGCCCTGAACGTTACAATACACTATCAGTTTTTCGTCCGATTCGAAAATCTTTGAGTCACAGCAGGCCTCCCATAAGGTGCCCGAGGCAGCAATAGACCCATGGAGACAAGTCTGCTGGAGGACGATGTATTGAATCGGGACGCAATTTGAGTGATTCATCGTCATTAGGTGGTCATCCCATTCTATAATCTTGACTCACAGCAGAACGGCCATAAGGTGCCCGAGGCAGCAATAGTGCCATGGAGTCAAGTCGGCTGGAGGACGATGTATTGAATCGGGACGCAATTTGAGTGATCCATCGTCATTAGGAGGCCCTGAAAGTTACAATTCACTATCAGTTTTTCGTCCGATTCGAAAATCTTTGAGTCACAGCAGGCCTGCCATAAGGTGCCCGAGGCAGCAATAGACCCATGGAGACAAGACTGCTGGAGGACGATGTATTGAATCGGGACGCAATTTGTGTGGTCCATCGTCATTAGGTGGCCCTGAATGTTACAAATCACTATCAGTTTTTCGTCCGATTCGAAAATCTTTGACTCACAGCAGAACGGCCATAAGGTGCCCGAGGCAGCAATAGACCCATGAAGTCAAGTCTGTTGGAGGACGATGTATTGAATCAGGACGCAATTTGAGTGATCCATCGTCATTAGGTGGCCCTGAACGTTACAATTCACTATCAGTTTTTCGTCCCATTCGATAATCTAGACTGACAGCAGAACGGCCATAAGGTGCGCGAGGCAGCAATAGTCCCATGGAGTCAAGTCGGCTGGGGACGATGTATTGAATCGGGACGCAATTTGAGTGATCCATCGTCATTAGGTGGCCCTGAACGTTACAATTCACTATCAGTTTTTCGCCCGATTCGAAAATCTTTGAGTCACAGCAGGCCTGCCATAAGGTGCCCGAGGCAGCAATAGACCCATGGAGACAAGTCTGCTGGAGGACGATGTATTGAATCGGGACGCAATTTGAGTGATTCATCGTCATTAGCTGGCCCTGAGCGTTACAATTCACTATCAGTTTTTCATCCCATTCTATAATCTAGACTCACAGCAGAACGGCCATAAGGTGCCCGAGGCAGCAATAGTGCCATGGAGTCAAGTCGGCTAGTGGACGATGTACTGAATCGGGACGCAATTTGTGTGGTCCATCGTCATTAGGTGGCCCTGAATGTTACAAATCACTATCAGTTTTTCGTCCGATTCGAAAATCTTTGACTCACAGCAGAACGGCCATAAGGTGCCCGAGGCAGCAATAGACCCATGAAGTCAAGTCTGCTGGAGGACGATGTATTGAATCAGGACGCAATTTGAGTGATCCATCGTCATTAGGTGGCCCTGAACGTTACAATTCACTATCAGTTTTTCGTCCCATTCGATAATCTAGACTGGAAGCAGAACGGCCATAAGGTGCGCGAGGCAGCAATAGTCCCATGGAGTCAAGTCGGCTGGGGACGATGTATTGAATCGGGACGCAATTTGAGTGATCCATCGTCATTAGGTGGCCCTGAACGTTACAATTCACTATCAGTTTTTCGTCCCATTCGATAATCTAGATTCACAGCAGAATGGCCATAAGGTGCCCGAGGCAGCAATAGACCCATGGGGTCAACTCGGCTGGAGGACGATGTATTGAATCGGGACGCAATTTGCGTGGTCTATCGTCATTAGGTGGCCCTGAATGTTACAATTCACTACCAGTTTTTCGTCCGATTCGAAAATCTTTGACTCACAGCAGAACGGCCATTAGGTGCCCGAGGCAGCAATCGACCCATGGAGACAAGTCTGCTGGAGGACGATGTATTGAATCGGGACGCAATTTGAGTGATCCATCGTCATTAGGTGGCCCTGAACGTTACAATTCACTATCAGTTTTCCGTCCCATTCTATAATCTAGATTCACAGCAGA
Organism: Schistocerca cancellata; assembly: GCF_023864275.1. Taxonomy (NCBI): domain Eukaryota; kingdom Metazoa; phylum Arthropoda; class Insecta; order Orthoptera; family Acrididae; genus Schistocerca; species Schistocerca cancellata. Next base: position 1,014,567 of record NW_026047092.1, on the reverse strand, counting down.
ATGGCCATAAGGTGCCCGAGGCAGCAATAGACCCATGGAGTCAACTCGGCTGGAGGACGATGTATTGAATCGGGACGCAATTTGCGTGGTCTATCGTCATTAGGTGGCCCTGAATGTTACAATTCACTATCAGTTTTTCGTCCGATTCGAAAATCTTTGACTCACAGCAGAACGGCCATTAGGTGCCCGAGGCAGCAATCGACCCATGGAGACAAGTCTGCTGGAGGACGATGTATTGAATCGGGACGCAATTTGAGTGATCCATCGTCATTAGGTGGCCCTGAACGTTACAATTCACTATCAGTTTTCCGTCCCATTCTATAATCTAGATTCACAGCAGAATGGCCATAAGGTGCCCGAGGCAGCAATAGACCCATGGAGTCAACTCGGCTGGAGGACGATGTATTGAATCGGGACGCAATTTGCGTGGTCTATCGTCATTAGGTGGCCCTGAATGTTACAATTCACTATCAGTTTTTCGTCCTATTCGATAATCTAGATTCACAGCAGAATGGCCATAAGGTGCCCGAGGCAGCAATAGACCCATGAAGTCAAGTCTGCTGGAGGACGATGTATTGAATCAGGACGCAATTTGAGTGATCCATCGTCATTAGGTGGCCCTGAACGTTACAATTCACTATCAGTTTTTCGTCCCATTCGATAATCTAGACTGGAAGCAGAACGGCCATAAGGTGCGCGAGGCAGCAATAGTCCCATGGAGTCAAGTCGGCTGGGGACGATGTATTGAATCGGGACGCAATTTGAGTGATCCATCGTCATTAGGTGGCCCTGAACGTTACAATTCACTATCAGTTTTTCGTCCCATTCGATAATCTAGATTCACAGCAGAATGGCCATAAGGTGCCCGAGGCAGCAATAGACCCATGGAGTCAACTCGGCTGGAGGACGATGTATTGAATCGGGACGCAATTTGCGTGGTCTATCGTCATTAGGTGGCCCTGAATGTTACAATTCACTATCAGTTTTTCGTCCCATTCGAAAATCTTTGACTCACAGCAGAACGGCCATTAGGTGCCCGAGGCAGCAATCGACCCATGGAGACAAGTCTGCTGGAGGACGATGTATTGAATCGGGACGCAATTTGAGTGATCCATCGTCATTAGGTGGCCCTGAACGTTACAATTCACTATCAGTTTTCCGTCCCATTCTATAATCTAGATTCACAGCAGAATGGCCATAAGGTGCCCGAGGCAGCAATAGACCCATGGAGTCAATTCGGCTGGAGGACGATGTATTGAATCGGGACGCAATTTGCGTGGTCTATCGTCATTAGGTGGCCCTGAATGTTACAATTCACTATCAGTTTTTCGTCCGATTCGAAAATCTTTGACTCACAGCAGAACGGCCATAAGGTGCCCGAGGCAGCAATGGACTCATGGAGTCAAGTCGGCTGGAGGACGATGTATTGAATCGGGACGCAATTTGAGTGATCCATCTTCATTAGGAGGCCCTGAACGTTACAATTCACTATCAATTTTTCGTCCCATTCGATAATCTAGACTCACAGCAGAACGGCCATAAGGTGCCCGAGGCAGCAATAGACCCATGGAGTCAAGTCGGCTGGAGGACGATGTATTGAATCGGGACGCAATTTGAGTGATCCATCGTCATTAGGTGGCCCTGAACGTTACAATTCACTATCAGTTTTTCGTCCCATTCGATAATCTAGATTCACAGCCATAAGGTGCCCGAGGCAGCAATAGACCCATGGAGTCAACTCGGCTGGAGGACGATGTATAGAATCGGGACGCAATTTGCGTGGTCCATCGTTACTAGGTGGCCCTGAATGTTACAATTCACTATCAGTTTTTCGTCCGATTCGAAAATCTTTGACTCACAGCAGGACGGCCATTAGGTGCCCGAGGCAGCAATAGACCCATGGAGACAAGTCTGCTGGAGGACGATGTATTGAATCGGGACGCAATGAGAGTGATCCATCGTCATTAGGAGGCCCTGAACGTTACAATTCACTATCAGTTTTTCGTCCCATTCGATAATCTAGACTCACAGCAGAACGGCCATAAGGTGCCCGAGGCAGCAATAGACCCATGGAGTCAAGTCGGCTAGTGGACGATGTACTGAATCGGGACGCAATTTGTGTGGTCCATCGTCATTAGGTGGCCCTGAATGTTACAAATCACTATCAGTTTTTCGTCCGATTCGAAAATCTTTGACTCACAGCAGAACGGCCATAAGGTGCCCGAGGCAGCAATAGACCCAAGAAGTCAAGTCTGCTGGAGGACGATGTATTGAATCAGGACGCAATTTGAGTGATCCATCGTCATTAGGTGGCCCTGAACGTTACAATTCACTATCAGTTTTTCGTCCCATTCGATAATCTAGACTCACAGCAGAACGGCCATAAGGTGCCCGAGGCAGCAATAGACTCATGGAGTCAAGTCGGCTGGAGGACGATGTATTGAATCGGGACGCAATTTGAGTGATCCATCTTCATTAGGAGGCCCTGAACGTTACAATTCACTATCAGTTTTTCGTCCCATTCGATAATCTAGACTCACAGCAGAACGGCCATAAGGTGCCCGAGGCAGCAATAGACCCATGGAGTCAAGTCGGCTGGAGGACGATGTATTGAATCGGGACGCAATTTGAGTGATCCATCGTCATTAGGTGGCCCTGAACGTTACAATTCACTATCAGTTTTTCGTCCCATTCGATAATCTAGATTCACAGCCATAAGGTGCCCGAGGCAGCAATAGACCCATGGAGTCAACTCGGCTGGAGGACGATGTATTGAATCGGGACGCAATTTGCGTGGTCCATCGTTATTAGGTGGCCCTGAATGTTACAATTCACTATCAGTTTTTCGTCCGATTCGAAAATCTTTGACTCACAGCAGGACGGCCATTAGGTGCCCGAGGCAGCAATCGACCCATGGAGACAAGTCTGCTGGAGGACGATGTATTGAATCGGGACGCAATGAGAGTGATCCATCGTCATTAGGGGGCCCTGAACGTTACAATTCACTATCAGTTTTTCGTCCGATTCGAAAATCTTTGAGTCACAGCAGGCCTGCCATAAGGTGCCCGAGGCAGCAATAGACCCATGGAGACAAGTCTGCTGGAGGACGATGTATTGAATCGGGACGCAATTTGAGTGATTCATCGTCATTAGGTGGCCCTGAACGTTACAATTCACTATCAGTTTTTCATCCCATTCTATAATCTAGACTCACAGCAGAACGGCCATAAGGTGCCCGAGGCAGCAATAGTGCCATGGAGTCAAGTCGGCTGGAGGACGATGTATTGAATCGGGACGCAATTTGAGTGATCCATCGTCATTAGGAGGCCCTGAACGTTACAATTCACTATTAGTTTTTCGTCCGATTCGAAAATCTTTGAGTCACAGCAGGCCTGCCATAAGGTGCCCGAGGCAGCAATAGACCCATGGAGACAAGACTGCTGGAGGACGATGTATTGAATCGGGACGCAATTTGAGTGATCCATCGTCATTAGGTGGCCCTGAACGTTACAATTCACTATCAATTTTTCATCCCATTCTATAATCTAGACTCACAGCAGAACGGCCATAAGGTGCCCGAGGCAGCAATAGTCCCATGGAGTCAACTCGGCTGGAGGACGATGTATTGAATCGGGACGCAATTTGCGTGTTCTATCGTCATTAGGTGGCCCTGAATGTTACAATTCACTATCAGTTTTTCGTCCGATTCGAAAATCTTTGACTCACAGCAGAACGGCCATTAGGTGCCCGAGGCAGCAATCGACCCATGGAGACAAGTCTGCTGGAGGACGATGTATCGAATCGGGACGCAATTTGAGTGATCCATCGTCATTAGGAGGCCCTGAACGTTACAATTCACTATCAGTTTTTCGTCCCATTCGATAATCTAGACTCACAGCAGAACGGCCATAAGGTGCCCGAGGCAGCAATAGACTCATGGAGTCAAGTCGGCTGGAGGACGATGTATTGAGTCGGGACGCAATTTGAGTGATCCATCTTCATTAGGAGGCCCTGAACGTTACAATTCACTATCAGTTTTTCGTCCGATTCGAAAATCTTTGAGTCACAGCAGGCCTCCCATAAGGTGCCCGAGGCAGCAATAGACCCATGGAGACAAGTCTGCTGGAGGACGATGTATTGAATCGGGACGCAATTTGAGTGATCCATCGTCATTAGGTGGCCCTGAACGTTACAATTCACTATCAATTTTTCATCCCATTCTATAATCTGGACTCACAGCAGAACGGCCATAAGGTGCCCGAGGCAGCAATAGTCCCATGGAGTCAACTCGGCTGGAGGACGATGTATTGAATCGGGACGCAATTTGCGTGGTCTATCGTCATTAGGTGGCCCTGAATGTTACAATTCACTATCAGTTTTTCGTCCGATTCGAAAATCTTTGACTCACAGCAGAACGGCCATTAGGTGCCCGAGGCAGCAATCGACCCATGGAGACAAGTCTGCTGGAGGACGATGTATTGAATCGGGACGCAATTTGAGTGATCCATCGTCATTAGGAGGCCCTGAACGTTACAATTCACTATCAGTTTTTCGTCCCATTCGATAATCTAGACTCACAGCAGAACGGCCATAAGGTGCCCGAGGCAGCAATAGACTCACGGAGTCAAGTCGGCTGGAGGACGATGTATTGAGTCGGGACGCAATTTGAGTGATCCATCTTCATTAGGAGGCCCTGAACGTTACAATTCACTATCAGTTTTTCGTCCGATTCGAAAATCTTTGAGTCACAGCAGGCCTCCCATAAGGTGCCCGAGGCAGCAATAGACCCATGGAGACAAGTCTGCTGGAGGACGATGTATTGAATCGGGACGCAATTTGAGTGATCCATCGTCATTAGGAGGCCCTGAACGTTACAATTCACTATCAGTTTTTCGTCCCATTCGATAATCTAGACTCACAGCAGAACGGCCATAAGGTGCCCGAGGCAGCAATAGACTCATGGAGTCAAGTCGGCTGGAGGACGATGTATTGAGTCGGGACGCAATTTGAGTGATCCATCTTCATTAGGAGGCCCTGAACGTTACAATTCACTATCAGTTTTTCGTCCGATTCGAAAATCTTTGAGTCACAGCAGGCCTCCCATAAGGTGCCCGAGGCAGCAATAGACCCATGGAGACAAGTCTGCTGGAGGACGATGTATTGAATCGGGACGCAATTTGAGTGATCCGTCGTCATTAGGTGGCCCTGAACGTTACAATTCACTATCAATTTTTCATCTGGACTCACAGCAGAACGGCCATAAGGTGCCCGAGGCAGCAATAGTCCCATGGAGTCAACTCGGCTGGAGGACGATGTATTGAATCGGGACGCAATTTGCGTGGTCTATCGTCATTAGGTGGCCCTGAATGTTACAATTCACTATCAGTTTTTCGTCCGATTCGAAAATCTTTGACTCACAGCAGAACGGCCATTAGGTGCCCGAGGCAGCAATCGACCCATGGAGACAAGTCTGCTGGAGGACGATGTATTGAATCGGGACGCAATTTGAGTGATCCATCGTCATTAGGAGGCCCTGAACGTTACAATTCACTATCAGTTTTTCGTCCCATTCGATAATCTAGACTCACAGCAGAACGGCCATAAGGTGCCCGAGGCAGCAATAGACTCACGGAGTCAAGTCGGCTGGAGGACGATGTATTGAGTCGGGACGCAATTTGAGTGATCCATCTTCATTAGGAGGCCCTGAACGTTACAATTCACTATCAGTTTTTCGTCCGATTCGAAAATCTTTGAGTCACAGCAGGCCTCCCATAAGGTGCCCGAGGCAGCAATAGACCCATGGAGACAAGTCTGCTGGAGGACGATGTATCATCGTCATTAGGTGGCCCTGAACGTTACAATTCACTATCAATTTTTTATCCCATTCTATAATCTAGACTCACAGCAGAACGGCCATAAGGTGCCCGAGGCAGCAATAGTCCCATGGAGTCAAGTCGGCTAGTGGACGATGTACTGAATCGGGACGCAATTTGTGTGGTCCATTGTCATTAGGTGGCCCTGAATGTTACAAATCACTATCAGTTTTTCGTCCGATTCCAAAATCTTTGACTCACAGCAGAACGGCCATAAGGTGCCCGAGGCAGCAATAGACCCATGAAGTCAAGTCTGCTGGAGGATGATGTATTGAATCAGGACGCAATTTGAGTGATCCATCGTCATTAGGTGGCCCTGAACGTTACAATTCATTATCAGTTTTTCGTCCCATTCGATAATCTAGACTCACAGCAGAACGGCCATAGGGTGCCCGAGGCAGCAATAGACCCATGGAGACAAGTCGGCTGGGGACGATGTATTGAATCGGGACGCAATTTGAGTGATCCATCGTCATTAGGTGGCACTGAACGTTACAATTCACTATCAGTTTTTCGTCCCATTCGATAATCTAGATTCACAGCAGAACAGCCATAAGGTGCCCGAGGCAGCAAGAGACCCATGGAGTCAACTCGGCTGGAGGACGATGTATTGAATCGGGACGCAATTTGCGTGGTCCATCGTCATTTGGTGGCCCTGAATGTTACAATTCACTATCAGTTTTTCGTCCCATTCGATAATCTAGACTCACAGCAGAACGGCCATAAGGTGCCCGAGGCAGCAATAGACCCTTGGAGTCAAGTCGGCTGGAGGACGATGTATTGAACGGGACGCAATTTGAGTGATCCATCGTCATTAGGTGGCCCTGAACGTTACAATTCACTATCAGTTTTTCATCCCATTCTATAATCTAGACTCACAGCAGAACGGCCATATGGTGCCTGAGGCAGCAATAGTCCCGTGGAGTCAAGTCGGCTGGGGACGATGTATTGAATCGGGACGCAATTTGAGTGATCCATCGTCATTAGGTGGCCCTGAACGTTACAATTCACTATTAGTTTTTCGTCCCATTCGATAATCTAGATTCACAGCAGAACGGCCATAAGGTGCCCGAGGCAGCAATAGACCCATGGAGTCAACTCGGCTGGAGGACGATGTATTGAATCGGGATGCAATTTGCGTGGTACATCGTCATTAGGTGGCCCTGAATGTTACAATTCACTATCAGTTTTTCGTCCGATTCGAAAATCTTTGACTCACAGCAGAACGGCCATTAGGTGCCCGAGGCAGCAATCGACACATGGAGACAAGTCTGCAGGAGGACGATGTATTGAATCGGGACGCAATTTGAGTGATCCGTCGTCATTAGGAGGCCCTGAACGTTACAATTCACTATCAGTTTTTCGTCCCATTCGATAATCTAGACTCACAGCAGAACGGCCATAAGGTGCCCGAGGCAGCAATAGACCCATGGAGTCAAGTCGGCTGGAGGACGATGTATTGAATCGGGACGCCATTTGAGTGATCCATCGTCATCAGGAGGCCCTGAACGTTACAATTCACTATCAGTTTTTCGTCCGATTCGAAAATCTTTGAGTCACAGCAGGCCTGCCATAAGGTGCCCGAGGCAGCAATAGACCCATGGAGACAAGTCTGCTGGAGGACGATGTATTGAATCGGGACGCAATTTGAGTGATCCATCGTCATTAGGTGGCCCTGAACGTTACAATTCACTATCAGTTTTTCATCCCATTCTATAATCTAGACTCACAGCAGAACGGCCATAAGGTGCCCGAGTCAGCAATAGTCCCATGGAGTGAAGTCGGCTAGTGGACGATGTACTGAATCGGGACGCAATTTGTGTGGTCCATCGTCATTAGGTGGCCCTCAATGTTACAAATCACTATCAGTTTTTCGTCCGATTCGAAAATCTTTGACTCACAGCAGAACGGCCATAAGGTGCCCGAGGCAGCAATCAACCCATGGAGACAAGTCTGCTGGCGGACGATGTATTGAATCGGGACGCAATTTGAGTGATCCATCGTCATTAGGTGGCCCTGAAAGTTACAATTCACTATCAGTTTTTCGTCCTATTCGAAAATCTTTGACTCACAGCAGAACGGCCATTAGGTGCCCGAGGCAGCAATAGACCCATGAGGTCAAGTCTGCTGGAGGACGATGTATTGAATCAGGACGCAATTTGAGTGATCCATCGTCATTAGGTGGCCCTGAACGTTACAATTCACTATCAGTTTTTCGTCCCATTCGATAATCTAGACTCACAGCAGAACGGCCATAAGGTGCCCGAGGCAGCAATAGACCCATGGAGACAAGTCGGCTGGGGACGATGTATTGAATCGGGACGCAATTTGAGTGATCCATCGTCATTAGGTGGCCCTGAACGTTACAATTCACTATCAGTTTTTCGTCCCATTCGATAATCTAGATTCACAGCAGAACGGCCATAAGGTGCCCGAGGCAGCAAGAGACCCATGGAGTCAAGTCGGCTGGAGGACGATGTATTGAATCGGGACGCAATTTGCGTGGTCCATCGTCATTTGGTGGCCCTGAATGTTACAATTCACTATCAGTTTTTCGTCCCATTCGATAATCTAGACTCACAGCAGAACGGCCATAAGGTGCCCGAGGCAGCAGTAGACCCATGGAGACAAGTCTGCTGGAGGACGATGTATTGAATCGGGACGCAATTTGAGTGATCCATCGTCATTAGGAGGCCGTGAACGTTACAATTCACTATCAGTTTTTTGTCCCATTCGATAATCTAGACTCACAGCAGAAAGGCCATAAGTTGCATGAGGCAGCAATAGACCCATGAAGTCAAGTCGGCTGGAGGACGATGTATTGAATCGGGACGCAATTTGAGTGATCCATCGTCATTAGGTGGCCCTGAACGTTACAATTCACTATCAGTTTTTCGTCCGATTCGAAAATCTTTGACTCACAGCAGATCGGCCATAAGGTGCCCAAGCAGCAATAGACGCATGGAGACAAGTCTGCTGGAGGAAGATGTATCGAATCGGGACGGAATTTGAGTGTTCCATCGTCATTAGGAGGCCCTGAACGTTACAATTCACTATCAGTTTTTCGTCCGATTCGAAAATCTTTGAGTCACAGCAGAACGGCCATAAGGTGCCCGAGGCAGCAATAGAGCCATGGAGTCAAGTCGGCTGGAGGACGATGTATTGAATCGGGACGCAATTTGAGTGATCCATCGTCATTAGGAGGCCCTGAACCTTACAATTCACTATCAGTTTTTCGTCCCATTCGATAATCTAGACTCACAGCAGAACGGCCATAAGGTGCCCGAGGCAGCAATAGACCCATGGAGTCAAGTCGGCTGGAGGACGATGTATTGAATCGGGACGCAATTTGTGAGATCCATCGTCATTAGGTGGCCCTGAACGTTACAATTCACTATCAGTTTTTCATCCCATTCTATAATCTAGACTCACATCAGAACGGCCATAAGGTGCCCGAGGCAGCAATAGTCCCATGGTGTCAAGTCGGCTGGGGACGATGTATTGAATCGGGACGCAATTTGAGTGATCCATCGTCATTAGGTGGCCCTGAACGTTACAATTCACTATCAGTTTTTCATCCCATTCTATAATCTAGACTCACAGCAGAACGGCCATATGGTGCCTGAGGCAGCAATAGTCCCGTGGAGTCAAGTCGGCTGGGGACGATGTATTGAATCGGGACGCAATTTGAGTGATCCATCGTCATTAGGTGGCCCTGAACGTTACAATTCACTATTAGTTTTTCGTCCCATTCGATAATCTAGATTCACAGCAGAACGGCCATAAGGTGCCCGAGGCAGCAATAGACCCATGGAGTCAACTCGGCTGGAGGACGATGTATTGAATCGGGATGCAATTTGCGTGGTACATCGTCATTAGGTGGCCCTGAATGTTACAATTCACTATCAGTTTTTCGTCCGATTCGAAAATCTTTGACTCACAGCAGAACGGCCATTAGGTGCCCGAGGCAGCAATCGACACATGGAGACAAGTCTGCAGAGGGACGATGTATTGAATCGGGACGCAATTTGAGTGATCCGTCGTCATTAGGAGGCCCTGAACGTTACAATTCACTATCAGTTTTTCGTCCCATTCGATAATCTAGACTCACAGCAGAACGGCCATAAGGTGCCCGAGGCAGCAATAGACCCATGGAGTCAAGTCGGCTGGAGGACGATGTATTGAATCGGGACGCCATTTGAGTGATCCATCGTCATCAGGAGGCCCTGAACGTTACAATTCACTATCAGTTTTTCGTCCGATTCGAAAATCTTTGAGTCACAGCAGGCCTGCCATAAGGTGCCCGAGGCAGCAATAGACCCATGGAGACAAGGCTGCTGGAGGACGATGTATTGAATCGGGACGCAATTTGAGTGATCCATCGTCATTAGGTGGCCCTGAACGTTACAATTCACTATCAGTTTTTCATCCCATTCTATAATCTAGACTCACAGCAGAACGGCCATAAGGTGCCCGAGTCAGCAATAGTCCCATGGAGTGAAGTCGGCTAGTGGACGATGTACTGAATCGGGACGCAATTTGTGTGGTCCATCGTCATTAGGTGGCCCTCAATGTTACAAATCACTATCAGTTTTTCGTCCGATTCGAAAATCTTTGACTCACAGCAGAACGGCCATAAGGTGCCCGAGGCAGCAATCAACCCATGGAGACAAGTCTGCTGGCGGACGATGTATTGAATCGGGATGCAATTTGCGTGGTACATCGTCATTAGGTGGCCCTGAATGTTACAATTCACTATCAGTTTTTCGTCCGATTCGAAAATCTTTGACTCACAGCAGAACGGCCATTAGGTGCCCGAGGCAGCAATCGACACATGGAGACAAGTCTGCAGGAGGACGATGTATTGAATCGGGACGCAATTTGAGTGATCCGTCGTCATTAGGAGGCCCTGAACGTTACAATTCACTATCAGTTTTTCGTCCCATTCGATAATCTAGACTCACAGCAGAACGGCCATAAGGTGCCCGAGGCAGCAATAGACCCATGGAGTCAAGTCGGCTGGAGGACGATGTATTGAATCGGGACGCCATTTGAGTGATCCATCGTCATCAGGAGGCCCTGAACGTTACAATTCACTATCAGTTTTTCGTCCGATTCGAAAATCTTTGAGTCACAGCAGGCCTGCCATAAGGTGCCCGAGGCAGCAATAGACCCATGGAGACAAGTCTGCTGGAGGACGATGTATTGAATCGGGACGCAATTTGAGTGATCCATCGTCATTAGGTGGCCCTGAACGTTACAATTCACTATCAGTTTTTCATCCCATTCTATAATCTAGACTCACAGCAGAACGGCCATAAGGTGCCCGAGTCAGCAATAGTCCCATGGAGTGAAGTCGGCTAGTGGACGATGTACTGAATCGGGACGCAATTTGTGTGGTCCATCGTCATTAGGTGGCCCTCAATGTTACAAATCACTATCAGTTTTTCGTCCGATTCGAAAATCTTTGACTCACAGCAGAACGGCCATAAGGTGCCCGAGGCAGCAATCAACCCATGGAGACAAGTCTGCTGGCGGACGATGTATTGAATCGGGACGCAATTTGAGTGATCCATCGTCATTAGGTGGCCCTGAAAGTTACAATTCACTATCAGTTTTTCGTCCTATTCGAAAATCTTTGACTCACAGCAGAACGGCCATTAGGTGCCCGAGGCAGCAATAGACCCATGAGGTCAAGTCTGCTGGAGGACGATGTATTGAATCAGGACGCAATTTGAGTGATCCATCGTCATTAGGTGGCCCTGAACGTTACAATTCACTATCAGTTTTTCGTCCCATTCGATAATCTAGACTCACAGCAGAACGGCCATAAGGTGCCCGAGGCAGCAATAGACCCATGGAGACAAGTCGGCTGGGGACGATGTATTGAATCGGGACGCAATTTGAGTGATCCATCGTCATTAGGTGGCCCTGAACGTTACAATTCACTATCAGTTTTTCGTCCCATTCGATAATCTAGATTCACAGCAGAACGGCCATAAGGTGCCCGAGGCAGCAAGAGACCCATGGAGTCAAGTCGGCTGGAGGACGATGTATTGAATCGGGACGCAATTTGCGTGGTCCATCGTCATTTGGTGGCCCTGAATGTTACAATTCACTATCAGTTTTTCGTCCCATTCGATAATCTAGACTCACAGCAGAACGGCCATAAGGTGCCCGAGGCAGCAGTAGACCCATGGAGACAAGTCTGCTGGAGGACGATGTATTGAATCGGGACGCAATTTGAGTGATCCATCGTCATTAGGAGGCCGTGAACGTTACAATTCACTATCAGTTTTTTGTCCCATTCGATAATCTAGACTCACAGCAGAAAGGCCATAAGTTGCATGAGGCAGCAATAGACCCATGAAGTCAAGTCGGCTGGAGGACGATGTATTGAATCGGGACGCAATTTGAGTGATCCATCGTCATTAGGTGGCCCTGAACGTTACAATTCACTATCAGTTTTTCGTCCGATTCGAAAATCTTTGACTCACAGCAGATCGGCCATAAGGTGCCCGAGGCAGCAATAGACGCATGGAGACAAGTCTGCTGGAGGAAGATGTATCGAATCGGGACGGAATTTGAGTGTTCCATCGTCATTAGGAGGCCCTGAACGTTACAATTCATTATCAGTTTTTCGTCCGATTCGAAAATCTTTGAGTCACAGCAGAATGGCCATAAGGTGCCCGAGGCAGCAATAGAGCCATGGAGTCAAGTCGGCTGGAGGACGATGTATTGAATCGGGACGCAATTTGAGTGATCCATCGTCATTAGGAGGCCCTGAACCTTACAATTCACTATCAGTTTTTCGTCCCATTCGATAATCTAGACTCACAGCAGAACGGCCATAAGGTGCCCGAGGCAGCAATAGACCCATGGAGTCAAGTCGGCTGGAGGACGATGTATTGAATCGGGACGCAATTTGAGAGATCCATCGTCATTAGGTGGCCCTGAACGTTACAATTCACTATCAGTTTTTCATCCCATTCTATAATCTAGACTCACATCAGAACGGCCATAAGGTGCCCGAGGCAGCAATAGTCCCATGGTGTCAAGTCGGCTGGGGACGATGTATTGAATCGGGACGCAATTTGAGTGATCCATCGTCATTAGGTGGCCCTGAACGTTACAATTCACTATCAGTTTTTCATCCCATTCTATAATCTAGACTCACAGCAGAACGGCCATATGGTGCCTGAGGCAGCAATAGTCCCGTGGAGTCAAGTCGGCTGGGGACGATGTATTGAATCGGGACGCAATTTGAGTGATCCATCGTCATTAGGTGGCCCTGAACGTTACAATTCACTATTAGTTTTTCGTCCCATTCGATAATCTAGATTCACAGCAGAACGGCCATAAGGTGCCCGAGGCAGCAATAGACCCATGGAGTCAACTCGGCTGGAGGACGATGTATTGAATCGGGATGCAATTTGCGTGGTACATCGTCATTAGGTGGCCCTGAATGTTACAATTCACTATCAGTTTTTCGTCCGATTCGAAAGTCTTTGACTCACAGCAGAACGGCCATTAGGTGCCCGAGGCAGCAATCGACACATGGAGACAAGTCTGCAGGAGGACGATGTATTGAATCGGGACGCAATTTGAGTGATCCGTCGTCATTAGGAGGCCCTGAACGTTACAATTCACTATCAGTTTTTCGTCCCATTCGATAATCTAGACTCACAGCAGAACGGCCATAAGGTGCCCGAGGCAGCAATAGACCCATGGAGTCAAGTCGGCTGGAGGACGATGTATTGAATCGGGACGCCATTTGAGTGATCCATCGTCATCAGGAGGCCCTGAACGTTACAATTCACTATCAGTTTTTCGTCCGATTCGAAAATCTTTGAGTCACAGCAGGCCTGCCATAAGGTGCCCGAGGCAGCAATAGACCCATGGAGACAAGTCTGCTGGAGGACGATGTATTGAATCGGGACGCAATTTGAGTGATCCATCGTCATTAGGTGGCCCTGAACGTTACAATTCACTATCAGTTTTTCATCCCATTCTATAATCTAGACTCACAGCAGAACGGCCATAAGGTGCCCGAGTCAGCAATAGTCCCATGGAGTGAAGTCGGCTAGTGGACGATGTACTGAATCGGGACGCAATTTGTGTGGTCCATCGTCATTAGGTGGCCCTCAATGTTACAAATCACTATCAGTTTTTCGTCCGATTCGAAAATCTTTGACTCACAGCAGAACGGCCATAAGGTGCCCGAGGCAGCAATCAACCCATGGAGACAAGTCTGCTGGCGGACGATGTATTGAATCGGGACGCAATTTGAGTGATCCATCGTCATTAGGTGGCCCTGAAAGTTACAATTCACTATCAGTTTTTCGTCCTATTCGAAAATCTTTGACTCACAGCAGAACGGCCATTAGGTGCCCGAGGCAGCAATAGACCCATGAGGTCAAGTCTGCTGGAGGACGATGTATTGAATCAGGACGCAATTTGAGTGATCCATCGTCATTAGGTGGCCCTGAACGTTACAATTCACTATCAGTTTTTCGTCCCATTCGATAATCTAGACTCACAGCAGAACGGCCATAAGGTGCCCGAGGCAGCAATAGACCCATGGAGACAAGTCGGCTGGGGACGATGTATTGAATCGGGACGCAATTTGAGTGATCCATCGTCATTAGGTGGCCCTGAACGTTACAATTCACTATCAGTTTTTCGTCCCATTCGATAATCTAGATTCACAGCAGAACGGCCATAAGGTGCCCGAGGCAGCAAGAGACCCATGGAGTCAAATCGGCTGGAGGACGATGTATTGAATCGGGACGCAATTTGCGTGGTCCATCGTCATTTGGTGGCCCTGAATGTTACAATTCACTATCAGTTTTTCGTCCCATTCGATAATCTAGACTCACAGCAGAACGGCCATAAGGTGCCCGAGGCAGCAGTAGACCCATGGAGACAAGTCTGCTGGAGGACGATGTATTGAATCGGGACGCAATTTGAGTGATCCATCGTCATTAGGAGGCCGTGAACGTTACAATTCACTATCAGTTTTTTGTCCCATTCGATAATCTAGACTCACAGCAGAAAGGCCATAAGTTGCATGAGGCAGCAATAGACCCATGAAGTCAAGTCGGCTGGAGGACGATGTATTGAATCGGGACGCAATTTGAGTGATCCATCGTCATTAGGTGGCCCTGAACGTTACAATTCACTATCAGTTTTTCGTCCGATTCGAAAATCTTTGACTCACAGCAGATCGGCCATAAGGTGCCCGAGGCAGCAATAGACGCATGGAGACAAGTCTGCTGGAGGAAGATGTATCGAATCGGGACGGAATTTGAGTGTTCCATCGTCATTAGGAGGCCCTGAACGTTACAATTCACTATCAGTTTTTCGTCCGATTCGAAAATCTTTGAGTCACAGCAGAACGGCCATAAGGTGCCCGAGGCAGCAATAGAGCCATGGAGTCAAGTCGGCTGGAGGACGATGTATTGAATCGGGACGCAAATTGAGTGATCCATCGTCATTAGGAGGCCCTGAACCTTACAATTCACTATCAGTTTTTCGTCCCATTCGATAATCTAGACTCACAGCAGAACGGCCATAAGGTGCCCGAGGCAGCAATAGACCCATGGAGTCAAGTCGGCTGGAGGACGATGTATTGAATCGGGACGCAATTTGAGAGATCCATCGTCATTAGGTGGCCCTGAACGTTACAATTCACTATCAGTTTTTCATCCCATTCTATAATCTAGACTCACATCAGAACGGCCATAAGGTGCCCGAGGCAGCAATAGTCCCATGGTGTCAAGTCGGCTGGGTACGATGTATTGAATCGGGACGCAATTTGAGTGATCCATCGTCATTAGGTGGCCCTGAACGTTACAATTCACTATCAGTTTTTCGTCCCATTCGAAAATCTTTGACTCACAGCAGAACGGCCATTTTGTGCCCGAGGCAGCAATCGACACATGGAGACAAGTCTGCAGGAGGACGATGTATTGAATCGGGACGCAATTTGAATGCTCCATCGTCATTAGGTGGCCCTGAAAGTTACAATTCACTATCAGTTTTTCGTCCGATTCGAAAATCTTTGAGTCACAGCAGGCCTCCCATAAGGTGCCCGAGGCAGCAATAGACCCATGGAGACAAGTCTGCTGGAGGACGATGTATTGAATCGGGACGCAATTTGAGTGATCCGTCGTCATTAGGTGGCCCTGAACGTTACAATTCACTATCAATTTTTCATCCCATTCTATAATCTGGACTCACAGCAGAACGGCCAAAAGGTGCCCGAGGCAGCAATAGTCCCATGGAGTCAACTCGGCTGGAGGACGATGTATTGAATCGGGACGCAATTTGCGTGGTCTATCGTCATTAGGTGGCCCTGAATGTTACAATTCACTATCAGTTTTTCGTCCGATTCGAAAATCTTTGACTCACAGCAGAACGGCCATTAGGTGCCCGAGGCAGCAATCGACCCATGGAGACAAGTCTGCTGGAGGACGATGTATTGAATCGGGACGCAATTTGAGTGATCCATCGTCATTAGGAGGCCCTGAACGTTACAATTCACTATCAGTTTTTCGTCCCATTCGATAATCTAGACTCACAGCAGAACGGCCATAAGGTGCCCGAGGCAGCAATAGACTCACGGAGTCAAGTCGGCTGGAGGACGATGTATTGAGTCGGGACGCAATTTGAGTGGTCCATCTTCATTAGGAGGCCCTGAACGTTACAATTCACTATCAGTTTTTCGTCCGATTCGAAAATCTTTGAGTCACAGCAGGCCTCCCATAAGGTGCCCGAGGCAGCAATAGACCCATGGAGACAAGTCTGCTGGAGGACGATGTATCATCGTCATTAGGTGGCCCTGAACGTTACAATTCACTATCAATTTTTTATCCCATTCTATAATCTAGACTCACAGCAGAACGGCCATAAGGTGCCCGAGGCAGCAATAGTCCCATGGAGTCAAGTCGGCTAGTGGACGATGTACTGAATCGGGACGCAATTTGTGTGGTCCATTGTCATTAGGTGGCCCTGAATGTTGCAAATCACTATCAGTTTTTCGTCCGATTCCAAAATCTTTGACTCACAGCAGAACGGCCATAAGGTGCCCGAGGCAGCAATAGACCCATGAAGTCAAGTCTGCTGGAGGATGATGTATTGAATCAGGACGCAATTTGAGTGATCCATCGTCATTAGGTGGCCCTGGACGTTACAATTCATTATCAGTTTTTCGTCCCATTCGATAATCTAGACTCACAGCAGAACGGCCATAGGGTGCCCGAGGCAGCAATAGACCCATGGAGACAAGTCGGCTGGGGACGATGTATTGAATCGGGACGCAATTTGAGTGATCCATCGTCATTAGGTGGCCCTGAACGTTACAATTCACTATCAGTTTTTCATCCCATTCTATAATCTAGACTCACAGCAGAACGGCCATATGGTGCCTGAGGCAGCAATAGTCCCGTGGAGTCAAGTCGGCTGGGGACGATGTATTGAATCGGGACGCAATTTGAGTGATCCATCGTCATTAGGTGGCCCTGAACGTTACAATTCACTATTAGTTTTTCGTCCCATTCGATAATCTAGATTCACAGCAGAACGGCCATAAGGTGCCCGAGGCAGCAATAGACCCATGGAGTCAACTCGGCTGGAGGACGATGTATTGAATCGGGATGCAATTTGCGTGGTACATCGTCATTAGGTGGCCCTGAATGTTACAATTCACTATCCGTTTTTCGTCCGATTCGAAAATCTTTGAGTCACAGCAGGCCTGCCATAAGGTGCCCGAGGCAGCAATAGACCCATGGAGACAAGTCTGCTGGAGGACGATGTATTGAATCGGGACGCAATTTGAGTGATCCATCGTCATTAGGAGGCCCTGAACGTTACAATTCACTATCAGTTTTTCGTCCGATTCGAAAATCTTTGAGTCACAGCAGAACGGCCATAAGGTGCCCGAGGCAGCAATAGAGCCATGGAGTCAAGTCGGCTGGAGGACGATGTATTGAATCGGGACGCAATTTGAGTGATCCATCGTCATTAGGAGGCCCTGAACCTTACAATTCACTATCAGTTTTTCGTCCCATTCGATAATCTAGACTCACAGCAGAACGGCCATAAGGTGCCCGAGGCAGCAATAGACCCATGGAGTCAAGTCGGCTGGAGGACGATGTATTGAATCGGGACGCAATTTGAGAGATCCATCGTCATTAGGTGGCCCTGAACGTTACAATTCACTATCAGTTTTTCATCCCATTCTATAATCTAGACTCACATCAGAACGGCCATAAGGTGCCCGAGGCAGCAATAGTCCCATGGTGTCAAGTCGGCTGGGGACGATGTATTGAATCGGGACGCAATTTGAGTGATCCATCGTCATTAGGTGGCCCTGAACGTTACAATTCACTATCAGTTTTTCGTCCCATTCGAAAATCTTTGACTCACAGCAGAACGGCCATTTTGTGCCCGAAGCAGCAATCGACACATGGAGACAAGTCTGCAGGAGGACGATGTATTGAATCGGGACGCAATTTGAATGATCCATCGTCATTAGGTGGCCCTGAAAGTTACAATTCACTATCAGTTTTTCGTCCGATTCGAAAATCTTTGACTCACAGCAGAACGGCCATAAGGTGCCCGAGGTAGCAATGGACCCATGAAGTCAAGTCTGCTGGAGGACGATGTATTGAATCAAGACGCAATTTGAGTGATCCATCGTCATTAGGTGGCCCTGAACGTTACAATTCACTATCAGTTTTTCGTCCCATTCGATAATCTAGATTCACAGCAGAACGGCCATAAGGTGCCCGAGGCAGCAAGAGACCCATGGAGTCAACTCGGCTGGAGGACGATTTATTGAATCGGGACGCAATTTGCGTGGTCCATCGTCATTTGGTGGCCCTGAATGTTACAATTCACTATCAGTTTTTCGTCCCATTCGATAATCTAGACTCACAGCAGAACGGCCATAAAGTGCCCGAGGCAGCAATAGACCCATGGAGACGAGTCTGCTGGAGGACGATGTATTGAATCGGGACGCAATTTTAGTGATCCATCGTCATTAGGAGGCCCTGAACGTTACAATTCACTATCAGTTTTTTGTCCCATTCGATAATCTAGACTCACAGCAGACAGGCCATAAGGTGCCCGAGGCAGCAATAGACCCTTGGAGTCAAGTCGGCTGGAGGACGATGTATTGAACGGGACGCAATTTGAGTGATCCATCGTCATTAGGTGGCCCTGAACGTTACAATTCACTATCAGTTTTTCATCCCATTCTATAATCTAGACTCACAGCAGAACGGCCATAAGGTGCCCGAGGCAGCAATAGTCCCATGGAGTCAAGTCGGCTGGGGACGATGTATTGAATCGGGACGCAATTTTAGTGATCCATCGTCATTAGGTGGCCCTGAATGTTACAAATCACTATCAGTTTTTCGTCCGATTCGAAAATCTTTGACTCACAGCAGAACGGCCATAAGGTGCCCGAGGCAGCAATAGACCCATGAAGTCAAGTCTGCTGGAGGACGATGTATTGAATCAGGACGCAATTTGAGTGATCCATCGTCATTAGGTGGCCCTGAACGTTACAATTCATTATCAGTTTTTCGTCCCATTCGATAATCTAGACTCACAGCAGAACGGCCATAGGGTACCCGAGGCAGCAATAGACCCATGGAGACAAGTCGGCTGGGGACGATGTATTGAATCGGGACGCAATTTGAGTGATCCATCGTCATTAGGTGGCCCTGAACGTTACAATTCACTATCAGTTTTTCGTCCCATTCGATAATCTAGATTCACAGCAGAACGGCCATAAGGTGCCCGAGGCAGCAAGAGACCCATGGAGTCAACTCGGCTGGAGGACGATGTATTGAATCGGGACGCAATTTGCGTGGTCCATCGTCATTTGGTGGCCCTGAATGTTACAATTCACTATCAGTTTTTCGTCCCATTCGATAATCTAGACTCACAGCAGAACGGCCAAGAGGTGCCCGAGGCAGCAATAGACCCATGGAGACAAGTCTGCTGGAGGACGATGTATTGAATCGGGACGCAATTTGAGTGATCCATCGTCATTAGGAGGCCCTGAGCGTTACAATTCACTATCAGTTTTTTGTCCCATTCGATAATCTAGACTCACAGCAGAAAGGCCATAAGGTGCCCGAGGCAGCAATAGACCCTTGGAGTCAAGTCGGCTGGAGGACGATGTATTGAACGGGACGCAATTTGAGTGATCCATCGTCATTAGGTGGCCCTGAACGTTACAATTCACTATCAGTTTTTCATCCCATTCTATAATCTAGACTCACAGCAGAACGGCCATAAGGTGCCCGAGGCAGCAATAGTCCCATGTAGTCAAGTCGGCTGGGGACGATGTATTGAATCGGGACGCAATTTGAGTGATCCATCGTCATTAGGTGGCCCTGAACGTTACAATTCACTATCAGTTTTTCGTCCCATTCGATAATCTAGATTCACAGCAGAACGGCCATAAGGTGCCCGAGGCAGCAATAGATCCATGGAGTCAACTCGGCTGGGAGACGATGTATTGAATCGGGACGCAATTTGCGTGGTCCATCGTCATTAGGTGGCCCTGAATGTTACAATTCACTATCAGTTTTTCGTCCGATTCGAAAATCTTTGACTCACAGCAGAATGGCCATTAGGTGCCCGAGGCAGCAATCGACCCATGGAGACAAGTCTGCTGGAGGACGATGTATTGAATCGGGACGCAATTTGAGTGATCCATCGTCATTAGGTGGCCCTGAACGTTACAATTCACTATCAGTTTTTCATCCCATTCTATAATCTAGACTCACAGCAGAACGGCCATAAGGTGCCCGAGGCAGCAATAGACGCATGGAGACAAGTCTGCTGGAGGACGATGTATTGAATCGGGACGCAATTTGAGTGTTCCATCGTCATTAGGAGGCCCTGAAAGTTACAATTCACTATCAGTTTATCGTCCGATTCGAAAATCTTTGAGTCACAGCAGGCCTGCCATAAGGTGCCCGAGGCAGCAATAGACCCATGGAGACAAGTCGGCTGGAGGACGATGTATTGAATCGGGACGCAATTTGAGTGATCCATCGTCATTAGGTGGCCCTGAACGTTACAATTCACTATCAGTTTTTCATCCCATTCTATAATCTAGACTCACAGCAGAACGGCCATAAGGTGCCCGAGGCAGCAATAGTCCCATGGAGTCAAGTCGCCTGGGGACGATGTATTGAACGGGACGCAATTTGAGTGATCCATCGTCATTAGGTGGCCCTGAACGTTACAATTCACTATCAGTTTTTCGTCCGATTCGAAAATCTTTGACTCACAGCAGAACGGCCATAAGGTGCCCGAGGCAGCAATAGACGCATGGAGACAAGTCTGCTGGAGGACGATGTATTGAATCGGGACGCAATTTGAGTGTTCCATCGTCATTAGGAGGCCCTGAAAGTTACAATTCACTATCAGTTTATCGTCCGATTCGAAAATCTTTGAGTCACAGCAGGCCTGCCATAAGGTGCCCGTGGCAGCAATAGACCCATGGAGTCAACTCGGCTGGAGGACGATGTATTGAATCGGGACGCAATTTGCGTGGTCCATCGTCATTAGGTGGCCCTGAATGTTACAATTCACTATCAGTTTTTCGTCCGATTCGAAAATCTTTGACTCACAGCAGAACGGCCATTAGTTGCCCGAGGCAGCAGCAGACCCATGGAGACAAGTCTGCTGGAGGACGATGTATTGAATCGGGTCGCAACTTGAGTGATCCATCGTCATTAGGAGGCCCTGTACGTTACAATTCACTATCAGTTTTTCGTCACATTCGATAATCTAGACTGACAGCAGAACGGCCATAAGGTGCCCGAGGCAGCAATAGTCCCATGGAGTCAAGTCGGCTGGGGACGATGTATTGAATCGGGACGCAATTTGCGTGGTCTATCGTCATTAGGTGGCCCTGAATGTTACAATTCAATATCAGTTTTTCGTCCGATTCGAAAATCTTTGACTCACAGCAGAACGGACATTAGGTGCCCGAGGCAGCAATCGACCCATGGAGACAAGTCTGCTGGAGGACGATGTATTGAATCGGGACGCAATTTGAGTGATCCATCTTCATTAGGAGGCCCTGAACGTTACAATTCACTATCAGTTTTTCGTCCCATTCGATAATCTAGACTCACAGCAGAACGGCCATAAGGTGCCCGAGGCAGCAATAGACTCATGGAGTCAAGTCGGCTGGAGGACGATGTTTTGAATCGGGACGCAATTTGAGTGATCCATCGTCATTAGGTGGCCCTGAACGTTACAATTCACTATCAATTTTTCATCCCATTCTATAATCTAGACTCCCAGCAGAACGGCCATAAGGTGCCCGAGGCAGCAATAGTGCCATGGAGTCAAGTCGGCTAGTGGACGATGTACTGAATCGGGACGCAATTTGTGTGGTCCATCGTCATTAGGTGGCCCTGAATGTTACAAATCACTATCAGTTTTTCGTCCGATTCGAAAATCTTTGACTCACAGCAGAACGGCCATAAGGTGCCCGAGGCAGCAATAGACCCATGAAGTCAAGTCTGCTGGAGGACGATGTATTGAATCAGGACGCAATTTGAGTGATCCATCGTCATTAGGTGGCCCTGAACGTTACAATTCACTATCAGTTTTTCGTCCCATTCGATAATCTAGACTGGAAGCAGAACGGCCATAAGGTGCGCGAGGCAGCAATAGACCCATGAAGTCAAGTCGGCTGGGGACGATGTATTGAATCGGGACGCAATTTGAGTGATCCATCGTCATTAGGTGGCCCTGAACGTTACAATTCACTATCAGTTTTTCGTCCCATTCGATAATCTAGACTGACAGCAGAACGGCCATAAGGTGCCCGAGGCAGCAATAGTCCCATGGAGTCAAGTCGGCTGGGGACGATGTATTGAATCGGGACGCAATTTGAGTGATCCATCGTCATTAGGTGGCCCTGAACGTTACAATTCACTATCAATTTTTCATCCCATTCTATAATCTAGACTCACAGCAGAACAGCCATAAGGTGCCCGAGGCAGCAATAGTCCCATGGAGTCAAGTCGGCTAGTGGACGATGTACTGAATCGGGACGCAATTTGTGTGGTCCATCGTCATTAGGTGGCCCTGAATGTTACAAATCACTATCAGTTTTTCGTCCGATTCGAAAATCTTTGACTCACAGCAGAACGGCCATAAGGTGCCCGAGGCAGCAATAGACCCATGAAGTCAAGTCTGCTGGAGGACGATGTATTGAATCAGGACGCAATTTGAGTGATCCATCGTCATTAGGTGGCCCTGAACTTTACAATTCACTATCAGTTTTTCGTCCCATTCGATAATCTAGACTGACAGCAGAACATCCATAAGGTGCGCGAGGCAGCAATAGTCCCATGGATTCAAGTCGGCTGGGGACGATGTATTGAATCGGGACGCAATTTGAGTGATCCATCGTCATTAGGTGGCCCTGAACGTTACAATTCACTATCAGTTTTTCGTCCCATTCTATAATCTAGATTCACAGCAGAATGGCCGAGGCAGCAATAGACCCATGGAGTCAACTCGGCTGGAGGACGATGTATTGAATCGGGACGCAATTTGCGTGGTCTATCGTCATTAGGTGGCCCTGAATGTTACAATTCACTATCAGTTTTTCGTCCGATTCGAAAATCTTTGACTCACAGCAGAACGGCCATTTGGTGCCCGAGGCAGCAATAGGCCCATGGAGACAAGACTGCTGGAGGACGATGTATTGAATCGGGACGCAATTTGAGTGATCCATCGTCATTAGGAGGCCCTGAACGTTACAATTCACTATCAGTTTTTCGTCCCATTCGATAATCTAGACTCACAGCAGAACGGCCATAAGGTGCCCGAGGCAGCAATAGACTCATGGAGTCAAGTCGGCTGGAGGACGATGTATTGAATCGGGACGCAATTTGAGTGATCCATCGTCATTAGGTGGCCCTGAAAGTTACAATTCACTATCAGTTTTTCGTCCTATTCGAAAATCTTTGACTCACAGCAGAACGGCCATTAGGTGCCCGAGGCAGCAATAGACCCATGAGGTCAAGTCTGCTGGAGGACGATGTATTGAATCAGGACGCAATTTGAGTGATCCATCGTCATTAGGTGGCCCTGAACGTTACAATTCACTATCAGTTTTTCGTCCCATTCGATAATCTAGACTCACAGCAGAACGGCCATAAGGTGCCCGAGGCAGCAATAGACCCATGGAGACAAGTCGGCTGGGGACGATGTATTGAATCGGGACGCAATTTGAGTGATCCATCGTCATTAGGTGGCCCTGAACGTTACAATTCACTATCAGTTTTTCGTCCCATTCGATAATCTAGATTCACAGCAGAACGGCCATAAGGTGCCCGAGGCAGCAAGAGACCCATGGAGTCAAGTCGGCTGGAGGACGATGTATTGAATCGGGACGCAATTTGCGTGGTCCATCGTCATTTGGTGACCCTGAATGTTACAATTCACTATCAGTTTTTCGTCCCATTCGATAATCTAGACTCACAGCAGAACGGCCATAAGGTGCCCGAGGCAGCAGTAGACCCATGGAGACAAGTCTGCTGGAGGACGATGTATTGAATCGGGACGCAATTTGAGTGATCCATCGTCATTAGGAGGCCGTGAACGTTACAATTCACTATCAGTTTTTTGTCCCATTCGATAATCTAGACTCACAGCAGAAAGGCCATAAGTTGCCCGAGGCAGCAATAGACCCATGAAGTCAAGTCGGCTGGAGGACGATGTATTGAATCGGGACGCAATTTGAGTGATCCATCGTCATTAGGTGGCCCTGAACGTTACAATTCACTATCAGTTTTTCGTCCGATTCGAAAATCTTTGACTCACAGCAGATCGGCCATAAGGTGCCCGAGGCAGCAATAGACGCATGGAGACAAGTCTGCTGGAGGAAGATGTATCGAATCGGGACGCAATTTGAGTGTTCCATCGTCATTAGGAGGCCCTGAACGTTACAATTCACTATCAGTTTTTCGTCCGATTCGAAAATCTTTGAGTCACAGCAGAACGGCCATAAGGTGCCCGAGGCAGCAATAGAGCCATGGAGTCAAGTCGGCTGGAGGACGATGTATTGAATCGGGACGCAATTTGAGTGATCCATCGTCATTAGGAGGCCCTGAACCTTACAATTCACTATCAGTTTTTCGTCCCATTCGATAATCTAGACTCACAGCAGAACGGCCATAAGGTGCCCGAGGCAGCAATAGACCCATGGAGTCAAGTCGGCTGGAGGACGATGTATTGAATCGGGACGCAATTTGAGAGATCCATCGTCATTAGGTGGCCCTGAACGTTACAATTCACTATCAGTTTTTCATCCCATTCTATAATCTAGACTCACATCAGAACGGCCATAAGGTGCCCGAGGCAGCAATAGTCCCATGGTGTCAAGTCGGCTGGGGACGATGTATTGAATCGGGACGCAATTTGAGTGATCCATCGTCATTAGGTGGCCCTGAACGTTACAATTCACTATCAGTTTTTCGTCCCATTCGAAAATCTTTGACTCACAGCAGAACGGCCATTTTGTGCCCGAGGCAGCAATCGACACATGGAGAGAAGTCTGCAGGAGGACGATGTATTGAATCGGGACGCAATTTGAATGATCCATCGTCATTAGGTGGCCCTGAAAGTTACAATTCACTATCAGTTTTTCGTCCGATTCGAAAATCTTTGACTCACAGCAGAACGGCCATAAGGTGCCCGAGGCAGCAATGGACCCATGAAGTCAAGTCTGCTGGAGGACGATGTATTGAATCAAGACGCAATTTGAGTGATCCATCGTCATTAGGTGGCCCTGAACGTTACAATTCACTATCAGTTTTTCGTCCCATTCGATAATCTAGATTCACAGCAGAACGGCCATAAGGTGCCCGAGGCAGCAAGAGACCCATGGAGTCAACTCGGCTGGAGGACGATGTATTGAATCGGGACGCAATTTGCGTGGTCCAACGTCATTTGGTGGCCCTGAATGTTACAATTCACTATCAGTTTTTCGTCCCATTCGATAATCTAGACTCACAGCAGAACGGCCATAAGGTGCCCGAGGCAGCAATAGACCCATGGAGACGAGTCTGCTGGAGGACGATGTATTGAATCGGGACGCAATTTTAGTGATCCATCGTCATTAGGAGGCCCTGAACGTTACAATTCACTATCAGTTTTTTGTCCCATTCGATAATCTAGACTCACAGCAGAAAGGCCATAAGGTGCCCGAGGCAGCAATAGACCCTTGGAGTCAAGTCGGCTGGAGGACGATGTATTGAACGGGACGCAATTTGAGTGATCCATCGTCATTAGGTGGCCCTGAACGTTACAATTCACTATCAGTTTTTCATCCCATTCTATAATCTAGACTCACAGCAGAACGGCCATAAGGTGCCCGAGGC
Source organism: Schistocerca cancellata (assembly GCF_023864275.1). Taxonomy (NCBI): domain Eukaryota; kingdom Metazoa; phylum Arthropoda; class Insecta; order Orthoptera; family Acrididae; genus Schistocerca; species Schistocerca cancellata. The sequence continues at coordinate 988,256 of NW_026047092.1, read as the reverse complement.
AGCAATAGTCCCATGGAGTCAAGTCGGCTGGGGACGATGTATTGAATCGGGACGCAATTTCAGTGATCCATCGTCATTAGGTGGCCCTGAACGTTACAATTCACTATCAGTTTTTCGTCCGATTCGAAAATCTTTGACTCACAGCAGAACGGCCATTAGGTGCCCGAGGCAGCAATCGACCCATGGAGACAAGTCTGCTGGAGGACGATGTATTGAATCGGGACGCAATTTGAGTGATCCATCGTCATTAGGAGGCCCTGAACGTTACAATTCACTATCAGTTTTTCGTCCCATTCGATCATCTAGACTCACAGCAGAACGGCCATAAGGTGCCCGAGGCAGCAATAGGCCCATGGAGTCTAGTCGGCTGGAAGACGATGTATTGAATCGGGACGCAATTTGAGAGATCCATCGTCATTAGGTGGCCCTGAACGTTACAATTCACTATCAGTTTTTCGTCCCATTCGATAATCTAGACTCACAGGAGAACGGCCATAAGGTGCCCGATGCAGCAAAAGCCCCATGGAGTCAACTCGGCTGGAGGACGATGTATTGAATCGGGACGCAATTTGAGTGACCCATCGTCATTAGGAGGCCCTGAACGTTACAATTCACTATCAGTTTTTTGTCCCATTCGATAATCTAGACTCACAGCAGAACGGCCATAAGGTGCCCGAGGCAGCAATAGACCCATGGAGTCAAGTCGGCTGGAGGACGATGTATTGAATCGGGACGCAATTTGAGTGATCCATTGTCATAAGGTGGCCCTGAACGTTACAATTCACTATCAGGCCTCCCATAAGGTGCCCCAGGCAGCAATAGACCCATGGAGTCAAGTCGGCTGGAGGACGATGTATTGAATCGGGACGCAATTTGAGTGATCCATTGTCATAAGGTGGCCCTGAACGTTACAATTCACTATCAGGCCTCCCATAAGGTGCCCCAGGCAGCAATAGACCCATGGAGACAAGTCTGCTGGAGGACGATGTATTGAATCGGGACGCAATTTGTGTGGTCCATCGTCATTAGGTGGCCATGAATGTTACAAATCACTATCAGTTTTTCGTCCGATTCCAAAATCTTTGACTCACAGCAGAACGGCCATAAGGTGCCCGAGGCAGCAATAGACCCATGAAGTCAAGTCTGCTGGAGGACGATGTATTGAATCAGGACGCAATTTGAGTGATCCATCGTCATTAGGTGGCCCTGAACGTTACAATTCACTATCAGTTTTTCGTCCCATTCGATAATCTAGATTCACAGCAGAACGGCCATAAGGTGCCCGAGGCAGCAAGAGACCCATGGAGTCAACTCGGCTGGAGGACGATGTATTGAATCGGGACGCAATTTGCGTGGTCCATCGTCATTTGGTGGCCCTGAATGTTACAATTCACTATCAGTTTTTCGTCCCATTCGATAATCTAGACTCACAGCAGAACGGCCATAAGGTGCCCGAGGCAGCAATAGACCCATGGAGACTAGTCTGCTGGAGGACGATGTATTGAATCGGGACGCAATTCGAGTGATCCATCGTCATTAGGAGGCCCTGAGCGTTACAATTCACTATCAGTTTTTTGTCCCATTCGATAATCTAGACTCACAGCAGAAAGGCCATAAGGTGCCCGAGGCAGCAATAGACCCATGGAGTCAAGTCGGCTGGAGGACGATGTATTGAACGAGACGCAATTTGAGTGATCCATCGTCATTAGGTGGCCCTGAACGTTACAATTCACTAACAGTTTTTCATCCCATTCTATAATCTAGACTCACAGCAGAACGACCATAAGGTGCCCGAGGCAGCAATAGTCCCATGTAGTCAAGTCGGCTGGGGACGATGTATTGAATCGGGACGCAATTTGAGTGATCCATCGTCATTAGGTGGCCCTGAACGTTACAATTCACTATCAGTTTTTCGTCCCATTCGATAATCTAGATTCACAGCAGAACGGCCATAAGGTGCCCGAGGCAGCAATAGACCCATGGAGTCAACTCGGCTGGGAGACGATGTATTGAATCGGGACGCAATTTGCGTGGTCCATCGTCATTAGGTGGCCCTGAACGTTACAATTCACTATCAGTTTTTCGTCCGATTCGAAAATCTTTGACTCACAGCAGAATGGCCATTAGGTGCCCGAGGCAGCAATCGACCCATGGAGACAAGTCTGCTGGAGGACGATGTATTGAATCGGGACGCAATTTGAGTGATCCATCGTCATTAGGTGGCCCTGAACGTTACAATTCACTATCAGTTTTTCATCCCATTCTATAATCTAGACTCACAGCAGAACGGCCATAAGGTGCCCGAGGCAGCAATAGTCCCATGGAGTCAAGTCGCCTGGGGACGATGTATTGAACGGGACGCAATTTGAGTGATCCATCGTCATTAGGTGGCCCTGAACGTTACAATTCACTATCAGTTTTTCGTCCGATTCGAAAATCTTTGACTCACAGCAGAACGGCCATAAGGTGCCCGAGGCAGCAATAGACGCATGGAGACAAGTCTGCTGGAGGACGATGTAATGAATCGGGACGCAATTTGAGTGTTCCATCGTCATTAGGAGGCCCTGAAAGTTACAATTCACTATCAGTTTATCGTCCGATTCGAAAATCTTTGAGTCACAGCAGGCCTGCCATAAGGTGCCCGAGGCAGCAATAGACCCATGGAGACAAGTATGCTGGAGGACGATGTATTGAATCGGGACGCAATTTGAGTGATCCATCGTCATTAGGTGGCCCTGAACGTTACAATTCACTATCAGTTTTTCATCCCATTCTATAATGTAGACTCACAGCAGAACGGCCATAAGGTGCCCGAGGCAGCAATAGTCCCATGGAGTCAAGTCGCCTGGGGACGATGTATTGAACGGGACGCAATTTGAGTGATCCATCGTCATTAGGTGGCCCTGAACGTTACAATTCACTATCAGTTTTTCGTCCGATTCGAAAATCTTTGACTCACAGCAGAACGGCCATAAGGTGCCCGAGGCAGCAATAGACGCATGGAGACAAGTCTGCTGGAGGACGATGTATTGAATCGGGACGCAATTTGAGTGTTCCATCGTCATTAGGAGGCCCTGAAAGTTACAATTCACTATCAGTTTGTCGTCCGATTCGAAAATCTTTGAGTCACAGCAGGCCTGCCATAAGGTGCCCGTGGCAGCAATAGACCCATGGAGTCAACTCGGCTGGAGGACGATGTATTGAATCGGGACGCAATTTGCGTGGTCCATCGTCATTAGGTGGCCCTGAATGTTACAATTCACTATCAGTTTTTCGTCACATTCGATAATCTAGACTGACAGCAGAACGGCCATAAGGTGCCCGAGGCAGCAATAGTCCCATGGAGTCAAGTCGGCTGGGGACGATGTATTGAATCGGGACGCAATTTGCGTGGTCTATCGTCATTAGGTGGCCCTGAATGTTACAATTCAATATCAGTTTTTCGTCCGATTCGAAAATCTTTGACTCACAGCAGAACGGACATTAGGTGCCCGAGGCAGCAATCGACCCATGGAGACAAGTCTGCTGGAGGACGATGTATTGAATCGGGACGCAATTTCAGTGATCCATCGTCATTAGGAGGCCCTGAACGTTACAATTCACTATCAGTTTTTCGTCCCATTCGATAATCTAGACTCACAGCAGAACGGCCATAAGGTGCCCGAGGCAGCAATAGACTCATGGAGTCAAGTCGGCTGGAGGACGATGTATTGAATCGGGACGCAATTTGAGTGATCCATCGTCATTAGGTGGCCCTGAACGTTACAATTCACTATCAATTTTTCATCCCATTCTATAATCTAGACTCACAGCAGAACGGCCATAAGGTGCCCGAGGCAGCAATAGTGCCATGGAGTCAAGTCGGCTAGTGGACGATGTACTGAATCGGGACGCAATTTGTGTGGTCCATCGTCATTAGGTGGCCCTGAATGTTACAAATCACTATCAGTTTTTCGTCCGATTCGAAAATCTTTGACTCACAGCAGAACGGCCATAAGGTGCCCGACGCAGCAATAGCCCCATGAAGTGAAGTCTGCTGGAGGACGATGTATTGAATCAGGACGCAATTTGAGTGATCCATCGTCATTAGGTGGACATGAACGTTACAATTCACTATCAGTTTTTCGTCCCATTCGATAATCTAGATTTACAGCAGAATGGCCATAAGGTGCCCGAGGCAGCAATAGACCCATGGAGTCAACTCGGCTGGAGGACGATGTATTGAATCGGGACGCAATTTGCGTGGTCTATCGTCATTAGGTGGTCCTGAATGTTACAATTCACTATCAGTTTTTCGTCCGATTCGAAAATCTTTGACTCACAGCAGAACGGCCATTAGGTGCCCGAGGCAGCAATCGACCCATGGAGACAAGTCTGCTGGAGGACGATGTATTGAATCGGGACGCAATTTGAGTGATCCATCGTCATTAGGAGGCCCTGAACGTTACAATTCACTATCAGTTTTTCGTCCCATTCGATAATCTAGACTCACAGCAGAACGGCCATAAGGTGCCCGAGGCAGCAATAGACTCATGGAGTCAAGTCGGCTGGAGGACGATGTATTGAATCGGGACGCAATTTGAGTGATCCATCTTCATTAGGAGGCCCTGAACGTTACAATTCACTATCAGTTTTTCGTCCCATTCGATAATCTAGACTCACAGCAGAACGGCCATAAGGTGCCCGAGGCAGCAATAGACCCATGGAGTCAAGTCGGCTGGATGACGATGTATTGAATCGGGACGCAATTTGAGTGATCCATCGTCATTAGGTGGCCCTGAACGTTACAATTCACTATCAGTTTTTCGTCCGATTCGAAAATCTTTGAGTCACAGCAGGCCTGCCATAAGGTGCCCGAGGCAGCAATAGACCCATGGAGACAAGTCTCCTGGAGGACGATGTATTGAATCGGGACGCAATTTGAGTGATTCATCGTCATTAGCTGGCCCTGAACGTTACAATTCACTATCAGTTTTTCATCCCATTCACAGCAGAACGGCCATAAGGTGCCCGAGGCAGCAATAGTGCAATGGAGTCAAGTCGGCTAGTGGACGATGTACTGAATCGGGACGCAATTTGTGTGGTCCATCGTCATTAGGTGGCCCTGAATGTTACAAATCACTATCAGTTTTTCGTCCGATTCGAAAATCTTTGACTCACAGCAGAACGGCCATAAGGTGCCCGAGGCAGCAATAGACCCATGAAGTCAAGTCTGCTGGAGGACGATGTATTGAATCAGGACGCAATTTGAGTGATCCATCGTCATTAGGTGGCCCTGAACGTTACAATTCACTATCAGTTTTTCGTCCCATTCGATAATCTAGAATGGAAGCAGAACGGCCATAAGGTGCGCGAGGCAGCAATAGTCCCATGGAGTCAAGTCGGCTGGGGACGATGTATTGAATCGGGACGCAATTTGAGTGATCCATCGTCATTAGGTGGCCCTGAACGTTACAATTCACTATCAGTTTTTCGTCCCATTCGATAATCTAGATTCACAGCAGAATGGCCATAAGGTGCCCGAGGCAGCAATAGACCCATGGAGTCAACTCGGCTGGAGGACGATGTATTGAATCGGGACGCAATTTGCGTGGTCTATCGTCATTAGGTGGCCCTGAATGTTACAATTCACTATCAGTTTTTCGTCCGATTCGAAAATCTTTGACTCACAGCAGAACGGCCATTAGGTGCCCGAGGCAGCAATCGACCCATGGAGACAAGTCTGCTGGAGGACGATGTATTGAATCGGGACGCAATTTGAGTGATCCATCGTCATTAGGAGGCCCTGAACGTTACAATTCACTATCAGTTTTTCGTCCCATTCGATAATCTAGACTCACAGCTGAACGGCCATAAGGTGCCCGAGGCAGCAATAGACCCATGGAGTCAAGTCGGCTGGAGGACGATGTATTGAATCGGGACGCAATTTGAGTGATCCATCGTCATTAGGTGGCCCTGAACGTTACAATTCACTATCAGTTTTTCGTCCCATTCGATAATCTAGATTCACAGCCATAAGGTGCCCGAGGCAGCAATAGACCCATGGAGTCAACTCGGCTGGAGGACGATGTATAGAATCGGGACGCAATTTGCGTGGTCCATCGTTATTAGGTGGCCCTGAATGTTACAATTCACTTTCAGTTTTTCGTCCGATTCGAAAATCTTTGACTCACAGCAGGACGGCCATTAGGTGCCCGAGGCAGCAATCGACCCATGGAGACAAGTCTGCTGGAGGACGATGTATTGAATCGGGACGCAATGAGAGTGATCCATCGTCATTAGGAGGCCCTGAACGTTACAATTCACTATCAGTTTTTCGTCCCATTCGATAATCTAGACTCACAGCAGAACGGCCATAAGGTGCCCGAGGCAGCAATAGACCCATGGAGTCAAGTCGGCTGGAGGACGATGTATTGAATCGGGACGCAATTTGAGTGATCCATCGTCATTAGGAGACCCTGAACGTTACAATTCACTATCAGTTTTTCGTCCGATTCGAAAATCTTTGAGTCACAGCAGGCCTGCCATAAGGTGCCCGAGGCAGCAATAGACCCATGGAGACAAGTCTGCTGGAAGACGATGTATTGAATCGGGACGCAATTTGAGTGATTCATCGTCATTAGCTGGCCCTGAACGTTACAATTCACTATCAGTTTTTCATCCCATTCTATAATCTAGACTCACAGCAGAACGGCCATAAGGTGCCCGAGGCAGCAATAGTGCCATGGAGTCAAGTCGGCTAGTGGACGATGTACTGAATCGGGACGCAATTTGTGTGGTCCATCGTCATTAGGTGGCCCTGAATGTTACAAATCACTATCAGTTTTTCGTCCGATTCGAAAATCTTTGACTCACAGCAGAACGGCCATAAGGTGCCCGAGGCAGCAATAGACCCATGAAGTCAAGTCTGCTGGAGGACGATGTATTGAATCAGGACGCAATTTGAGTGATCCATCGTCATTAGGTGGCCCTGAACGTTACAATTCACTATCAGTTTTTCGTCCCATTCGATAATCTAGACTGACAGCAGAACGGCCATAAGGTGCCCGAGGCAGCAATAGTCCCATGGAGTCAAGTCGGCTGGGGACGATGTATTGAATCGGGACGCAATTTGAGTGATCCATCGTCATTAGGTGGCCCTGAACGTTACAATTCACTATCAATTTTTCATCCCATTCTATAATCTAGACTCACAGCAGAACAGCCATAAGGTGCCCGAGGCAGCAATAGTCCCATGGAGTCAAGTCGGCTAGTGGACGATGTACTGAATCGGGACGCAATTTGTGTGGTCCATCGTCATTAGGTGGCCCTGAATGTTACAAATCACTATCAGTTTTTCGTCCGATTCGAAAATCTTTGACTCACAGCAGAACGGCCATAAGGTGCCCGAGGCAGCAATAGACCCATGAAGTCAAGTCTGCTGGAGGACGATGTATTGAATCGGGACGCAATTTGAGTGATCCATCGTCATTAGGAGGCCCTGAACGTTACAATTCACTATCAGTTTTTCGTCCCATTCTATAATCTAGATTCACAGCAGAATGGCCGAGGCAGCAATAGACCCATGGAGTCAACTCGGCTGGAGGACGATGTATTGAATCGGGACGCAATTTGCGTGGTCTATCGTCATTAGGTGGCCCTGAATGTTACAATTCACTATCAGTTTTTCGTCCGATTCGAAAATCTTTGACTCACAGCAGAACGGCCATTTGGTGCCCGAGGCAGCAATAGGCCCATGGAGACAAGACTGCTGGAGGACGATGTATTGAATCGGGACGCAATTTGAGTGATCCATTGTCATTAGGAGGCCCTGAACGTTACAATTCACTATCAGTTTTTCGTCCCATTCGATAATCTAGACTCACAGCAGAACGGCCATAAGGTGCCCGAGGCAGCAATAGACTCACGGAGTCAAGTCGGCTGGAGGACGATGTATTGAATCGGGACGCAATTTGAGTGATCCATCTTCATTAGGAGGCCCTGAACGTTACAATTCACTATCAGTTTTTCGTCCCATTCGATAATCTAGACTTACAGCAGAACGGCCATAAGGTGCCCGAGGCAGCAATAGACCCATGGAGTCAAGTCGGCTGGAGGACGATGTATTGAATCGGGACGCAATTTGAGTGATCCATCGTCATTAGGTGGCCCTGAACGTTACAATTCACTATCAGTTTTTCGTCCCATTCGATAATCTAGATTCACAGCCATAAGGTGCCCGAGGCAGCAATAGACCCATGGAGTCAACTCGGCTGGAGGACGATGTATAGAATCGGGACGCAATTTGCGTGGTCCATCGTTATTAGGTGCCCCTGAATGTTACAATTCACTATCAGTTTTTCGTCCGATTCGAAAATCTTTGAGTCACAGCAGGCCTGCCGTAAGGTGCCCGAGGCAGCAATAGACCCATGGAGACAAGTCTGCTGGAGGACGATGTATTGAATCGGGACGCAATTTGAGTGATTCATCGTCATTAGCTGGCCCTGAACGTTACAATTCACTATCAGTTTTTCATCCCATTCTATAATCTAGACTCACAGCAGAACGGCCATAAGGTGCCCGAGGCAGCAATAGTGCCATGGAGTCAAGTCGGCTAGTGGACGATGTACTGAATCGGGACGCAATTTGTGTGGTCCATCGTCATTAGGTGGCCCTGAATGTTACAAATCACTATCAGTTTTTCGTCCGATTCGAAAATCTTTGACTCACAGCAGAACGGCCATAAGGTGCACGAGGCAGCAATAGACCCATGAAGTCAAGTCTGCTGGAGGACGATGTATTGAATCAGGACGCAATTTGAGTGATCCATCGTCATTAGGTGGCCCTGAACGTTACAATTCACTATCAGTTTTTCGTCCCATTCGATAATCTAGACTGACAGCAGAACGGCCATAAGGTGCCCGAGGCAGCAATAGTCCCATGGAGTCAAGTCGGCTGGGGACGATGTATTGAATCGGGACGCAATTTGAGTGATCCATCGTCATTAGGTGGCCCTGAACGTTACAATTCACTATCAGTTTTTCGTCCCATTCGATAATCTAGATTCACAGCAGAATGGCCATAAGGTGCCCGAGGCAGCAATAGACCCATGGAGTCAACTCGGCTGGAGGACGATGTATTGAATCGGGACGCAATTTGAGTGATCCATCGTCATTAGGTGGCCCTGAACGTTACAATTCACTATCAGTTTTTCGTCCCATTCGATAATCTAGACTGACAGCAGAACGGCCATAAGGTGCCCGAGGCAGCAATAGTCCCATGGAGTCAAGTCGGCTGGGGACGATGTATTGAATCGGGACGCAATTTGAGTGATCCATCGTCATTAGGTGGCCCTGAACGTTACAATTCACTATCAATTTTTCATCCCATTCTATAATCTAGACTCACAGCAGAACAGCCATAAGGTGCCCGAGGCAGCAATAGTCCCATGGAGTCAAGTCGGCTAGTGGACGATGTACTGAATCGGGACGCAATTTGTGTGGTCCATCGTCATTAGGTGGCCCTGAATGGTACAAATCACTATCAGTTTTTCGTCCGATTCGAAAATCTTTGACTCACAGCAGAACGGCCATAAGGTGCCCGAGGCAGCAATAGACCCATGAAGTCAAGTCTGCTGGAGGACGATGTATTGAATCGGGACGCAATTTGAGTGATCCATCGTCATTAGGAGGCCCTGAACGTTACAATTCACTATCAGTTTTTCGTCCCATTCTATAATCTAGATTCACAGCAGAATGGCCGAGGCAGCAATAGACCCATGGAGTCAACTCGGCTGGAGGACGATGTATTGAATCGGGACGCAATTTGCGTGGTCTATCGTCATTAGGTGGCCCTGAATGTTACAATTCACTATCAGTTTTTCGTCCGATTCGAAAATCTTTGACTCACAGCAGAACGGCCATTTGGTGCCCGAGGCAGCAATAGGCCCATGGAGACAAGACTGCTGGAGGACGATTTTCGTCCCATTCGATAATCTAGATTCACAGCCATAAGGTGCCCGAGGCAGCAATAGACCCATGGAGTCAACTCGGCTGGAGGACGATGTATAGAATCGGGACGCAATTTGCGTGGTCCATCGTTATTAGGTGCCCCTGAATGTTACAATTCACTATCAGTTTTTCGTCCGATTCGAAAATCTTTGAGTCACAGCAGGCCTGCCGTAAGGTGCCCGAGGCAGCAATAGACCCATGGAGACAAGTCTGCTGGAGGACGATGTATTGAATCGGGACGCAATTTGAGTGATTCATCGTCATTAGCTGGCCCTGAACGTTACAATTCACTATCAGTTTTTCATCCCATTCTATAATCTAGACTCACAGCAGAACGGCCATAAGGTGCCCGAGGCAGCAATAGTGCCATGGAGTCAAGTCGGCTAGTGGACGATGTACTGAATCGGGACGCAATTTGTGTGGTCCATCGTCATTAGGTGGCCCTGAATGTTACAAATCACTATCAGTTTTTCGTCCGATTCGAAAATCTTTGACTCACAGCAGAACGGCCATAAGGTGCACGAGGCAGCAATAGACCCATGAAGTCAAGTCTGCTGGAGGACGATGTATTGAATCAGGACGCAATTTGAGTGATCCATCGTCATTAGGTGGCCCTGAACGTTACAATTCACTATCAGTTTTTCGTCCCATTCGATAATCTAGACTGACAGCAGAACGGCCATAAGGTGCCCGAGGCAGCAATAGTCCCATGGAGTCAAGTCGGCTGGGGACGATGTATTGAATCGGGACGCAATTTGAGTGATCCATCGTCATTAGGTGGCCCTGAACGTTACAATTCACTATCAGTTTTTCGTCCCATTCGATAATCTAGATTCACAGCAGAATGGCCATAAGGTGCCCGAGGCAGCAATAGACCCATGGAGTCAACTCGGCTGGAGGACGATGTATTGAATCGGGACGCAATTTGCGTGGTCTATCGTCATTAGGTGGCCCTGAATGTTACAATTCACTATCAGTTTTTCGTCCGATTCGAAAATCTTTGACTCACAGCAGAACGGCCATTAGGTGCCCGAGGCAGCAATCGACCCATGGAGACAAGTCTGCTGGAGGACGATGTATTGAATCGCGACGCAATTTGAGTGATCCATCGTCATTAGGAGGCCCTGAACGTTACAATTCACTATCAGTTTTTCGTCCCATTCGATAATCTAGACTCACAGCAGAACGGCCATAAGCTGCCCGAGGCAGCAATAGACTCATGGAGTCAAGTCGGCTGGAGGACGATGTATTGAATCGGGACGCAATTTGAGTGATCCATCTTCATTAGGAGGCCCTGAACGTTACAATTCACTATCAGTTTTTCGTCCCATTCGATAATCTAGACTCACAGCAGAACGGCCATAAGGTGCCCGAGGCAGCAATAGACCCATGGAGTCAAGTCGGCCGGAGGACGATGTATTGAATCGGGACGCAATTTGATTGATCCATCGTCATTAGGTGGCCCTGAACGTTACAATTCACTATCAGTTTTTCGTCCCATTCGATAATCTAGATTCACAGCCATAAGGTGCCCGAGGCAGCAATAGTCCCATGGAGTCAAGTCGGCTAGTGGACGATGTACTGAATCGGGACGCAATTTGTGTGGTCCATCGTCATTAGGTGGCCCTGAATGTTACAAATCACTATCAGTTTTTCGTCCGATTCCAAAATCTTTGACTCACAGCAGAACGGCCATAAGGTGCCCGAGGCAGCAATAGACCCATGAAGTCAAGTCTGCTGGAGGACGATGTATTGAATCAGGACGCAATTTGAGTGATCCATCGTCATTAGGTGGCCCTGAACGTTACAATTCATTATCAGTTTTTCGTCCCATTCGATAATCTAGACTCACAGCAGAACGGCCATAGGGTGCCCGAGGCAGCAATAGACTCATGGAGACAAGTCGGCTGGGGACGATGTATTGAATCGGGACGCAATTTGAGTGATCCATCGTCATTAGGTGGCCCTGAACGTTACAATTCACTATCAGTTTTTCGTCCCATTCGATAATCTAGATTCACAGCAGAACGGCCATAAGGTGCCCGAGGCAGCAAGAGACCCATGGAGTCAACTCGGCTGGAGGACGATGTATTGAATCGGGACGCAATTTGCGTGGTCCATCGTCATTTGGTGGCCCTGAATGTTACAATTCACTATCAGTTTTTCGTCCCATTCGATAATCTAGACTCACAGCAGAACGGCCATAAGGTGCCCGAGGCAGCAATAGACCCATGGAGACAAGTCTGCTGGAGGACGATGTATTGAATCGGGACGCAATTTGAGTGATCCATCGTCATTAGGAGGCCCTGAGCGTTACAATTCACTATCAGTTTTTTGTCCCATTCGATAATCTAGACTCACAGCAGAAAGGCCATAAGGTGCCCGAGGCAGCAATAGTCCCATGTAGTCAAGTCGGCTGGGGACGATGTATTGAATCGGGACGCAATTTGAGTGATCCATCGTCATTAGGTGGCCCTGAACGTTACAATTCACTAACAGTTTTTCGTCCCATTCGATAATCTAGATTCACAGCAGAACGGCCATAAGGTGCCCGAGGCAGCAATAGACCCATGGAGTCAACTCGGCTGGAGGACGATGTATTAAATCGGGACGCAATTTGCGTGGTCTATCGTCATTAGGTGGCCCTGAATGTTACAATTCACTATCAGTTTTTCGTCCGATTCGAAAATCTTTGACTCACAGCAGAACGGCCATTAGGTGCCCGAGGCAGCAATCGACCCATGGAGACAAGTCTGCTGGAGGACGATGTATTGAATCGGGACGCAATTTGAGTGATCCATCGTCATTAGGAGGCCCTGAACGTTACAATTCACTATCAGTTTTTCGTCCCATTCGATAATCTAGACTCACAGCTGAACGGCCATAAGGTGCCCGAGGCAGCAATAGACCCATGGAGTCAAGTCGGCTGGAGGACGATGTATTGAATCGGGACGCAATTTGAGTGATCCATCGTCATTAGGTGGCCCTGAACGTTACAATTCACTATCAGTTTTTCGTCCCATTCGATAATCTAGATTCACAGCCATAAGGTGCCCGAGGCAGCAATAGACCCATGGAGTCAACTCGGCTGGAGGACGATGTATAGAATCGGGACGCAATTTGCGTGGTCCATCGTTATTAGGTGGCCCTGAATGTTACAATTCACTATCAGTTTTTCGTCCGATTCGAAAATCTTTGACTCACAGCAGGACGGCCATTAGGTGCCCGAGGCAGCAATCGACCCATGGAGACAAGTCTGCTGGAGGACGATGTATTGAATCGGGACGCAATGAGAGTGATCCATCGTCATTAGGAGGCCCTGAACGTTACAATTCACTATCAGTTTTTCGTCCCATTCGATAATCTAGACTCACAGCAGAACGGCCATAAGGTGCCCGAGGCAGCAATAGACCCATGGAGTCAAGTCGGCTGGAGGACGATGTATTGAAACGGGACGCAATTTGAGTGATCCATCGTCATTAGGAGACCCTGAACGTTACAATTCACTATCAGTTTTTCGTCCGATTCGAAAATCTTTGAGTCACAGCAGGCCTGCCATAAGGTGCCCGAGGCAGCAATAGACCCATGGAGACAAGTCTGCTGGAAGACGATGTATTGAATCGGGACGCAATTTGAGTGATTCATCGTCATTAGCTGGCCCTGAACGTTACAATTCACTATCAGTTTTTCATCCCATTCTATAATCTAGACTCACAGCAGAACGGCCATAAGGTGCCCGAGGCAGCAATAGTGCCATGGAGTCAAGTCGGCTAGTGGACGATGTACTGAATCGGGACGCAATTTGTGTGGTCCATCGTCATTAGGTGGCCCTGAATGTTACAAATCACTATCAGTTTTTCGTCCGATTCGAAAATCTTTGACTCACAGCAGAACGGCCATAAGGTGCCCGAGGCAGCAATAGACCCATGAAGTCAAGTCTGCTGGAGGACGATGTATTGAATCAGGACGCAATTTGAGTGATCCATCGTCATTAGGTGGCCCTGAACGTTACAATTCACTATCAGTTTTTCGTCCCATTCGATAATCTAGACTGACAGCAGAACGGCCATAAGGTGCCCGAGGCAGCAATAGTCCCATGGAGTCAAGTCGGCTGGGGACGATGTATTGAATCGGGACGCAATTTGAGTGATCCATCGTCATTAGGTGGCCCTGAACGTTACAATTCACTATCAATTTTTCATCCCATTCTATAATCTAGACTCACAGCAGAACAGCCATAAGGTGCCCGAGGCAGCAATAGTCCCATGGAGTCAAGTCGGCTAGTGGACGATGTACTGAATCGGGACGCAATTTGTGTGGTCCATCGTCATTAGGTGGCCCTGAATGTTACAAATCACTATCAGTTTTTCGTCCGATTCGAAAATCTTTGACTCACAGCAGAACGGCCATAAGGTGCCCGAGGCAGCAATAGACCCATGAAGTCAAGTCTGCTGGAGGACGATGTATTGAATCGGGACGCAATTTGAGTGATCCATCGTCATTAGGAGGCCCTGAACGTTACAATTCACTATCAGTTTTTCGTCCCATTCTATAATCTAGATTCACAGCAGAATGGCCGAGGCAGCAATAGACCCATGGAGTCAACTCGGCTGGAGGACGATGTATTGAATCGGGACGCAATTTGCGTGGTCTATCGACATTAGGTGGCCCTGAATGTTACAATTCACTATCAGTTTTTCGTCCGATTCGAAAATCTTTGACTCACAGCAGAACGGCCATTTGGTGCCCGAGGCAGCAATAGGCCCATGGAGACAAGACTGCTGGAGGACGATGTATTGAATCGGGACGCAATTTGAGTGATCCATCGTCATTAGGAGGCCCTGAACGTTACAATTCACTATCAGTTTTTCGTCCCATTCGATAATCTAGACTCACAGCAGAACGGCCATAAGGTGCCCGAGGCAGCAATAGACTCACGGAGTCAAGTCGGCTGGAGGACGATGTATTGAATCGGGACGCAATTTGAGTGATCCATCTTCATTAGGAGGCCCTGAACGTTACAATTCACTATCAGTTTTTCGTCCCATTCGATAATCTAGACTTACAGCAGAACGGCCATAAGGTGCCCGAGGCAGCAATAGACCCATGGAGTCAAGTCGGCTGGAGGACGATGTATTGAATCGGGACGCAATTTGAGTGATCCATCGTCATTAGGTGGCCCTGAACGTTACAATTCACTATCAGTTTTTCGTCCCATTCGATAATCTAGATTCAAAGCCATAAGGTGCCCGAGGCAGCAATAGACCCATGGAGTCAACTCGGCTGGAGGACGATGTATAGAATCGGGACGCAATTTGCGTGGTCCATCGTTATTAGGTGGCCCTGAATGTTACAATTCACTATCAGTTTTTCGTCCGATTCGAAAATCTTTGAGTCACAGCAGGCCTGCCGTAAGGTGCCCGAGGCAGCAATAGACCCATGGAGACAAGTCTGCTGGAGGACGATGTATTGAATCGGGACGCAATTTGAGTGATTCATCGTCATTAGCTGGCCCTGAACGTTACAATTCACTATCAGTTTTTCATCCCATTCTATAATCTAGACTCACAGCAGAACGGCCATAAGGTGCCCGAGGCAGCAATAGTGCCATGGAGTCAAGTCGGCTAGTGGACGATGTACTGAATCGGGACGCAATTTGTGTGGTCCATCGTCATTAGGTGGCCCTGAATGTTACAAATCACTATCAGTTTTTCGTCCGATTCGAAAATCTTTGACTCACAGCAGAACGGCCATAAGGTGCACGAGGCAGCAATAGACCCATGAAGTCAAGTCTGCTGGAGGACGATGTATTGAATCAGGACGCAATTTGAGTGATCCATCGTCATTAGGTGGCCCTGAACGTTACAATTCACTATCAGTTTTTCGTCCCATTCGATAATCTAGACTGACAGCAGAACGGCCATAAGGTGCCCGAGGCAGCAATAGTCCCATGGAGTCAAGTCGGCTGGGGACGATGTATTGAATCGGGACGCAATTTGAGTGATCCATCGTCATTAGGTGGCCCTGAACGTTACAATTCACTATCAGTTTTTCGTCCCATTCGATAATCTAGATTCACAGCAGAATGGCCATAAGGTGCCCGAGGCAGCAATAGACCCATGGAGTCAACTCGGCTGGAGGACGATGTATTGAATCGGGACGCAATTTGCGTGGTCTGTCGTCATTAGGTGGCCCTGAATGTTACAATTCACTATCAGTTTTTCGTCCGATTCGAAAATCTTTGACTCACAGCAGAACGGCCATTAGGTGCCCGAGGCAGCAATCGACCCATGGAGACAAGTCTGCTGGAGGACGATGTATTGAATCGGGACGCAATTTGAGTGATCCATCGTCATTAGGAGGCCCTGAACGTTACAATTCACTATCAGTTTTTCGTCCCATTCGATAATCTAGACTCACAGCAGAACGGCCATAAGGTGCCCGAGGCAGCAATAGACTCATGGAGTCAAGTCGGCTGGAGGACGATGTATTGAATCGGGACGCAATTTGAGTGATCCATCTTCATTAGGAGGCCCTGAACGTTACAATTCACTATCAGTTTTTCGTCCCATTCGATAATCTAGACTCACAGCAGAACGGCCATAAGGTGCCCGAGGCAGCAATAGACCCATGGAGTCAAGTCGGCCGGAGGACGATGTATTGAATCGGGACGCAATTTGAGTGATCCATCGTCATTAGGTGGCCCTGAACGTTACAATTCACTATCAGTTTTTCGTCCCATTCGATAATCTAGATTCACAGCCATAAGGTGCCCGAGGCAGCAATAGTCCCATGGAGTCAAGTCGGCTAGTGGACGATGTACTGAATCGGGACGCAATTTGTGTGGTCCATCGTCATTAGGTGGCCCTGAATGTTACAAATCACTATCAGTTTTTCGTCCGATTCCAAAATCTTTGACTCACAGCAGAACGGCCAGAAGGTGCCCGAGGCAGCAATAGACCCATGAAGTCAAGTCTGCTGGAGGACGATGTATTGAATCAGGACGCAATTTGAGTGATCCATCGTCATTAGGTGGCCCTGAACGTTACAATTCATTATCAGTTTTTCGTCCCATTCGATAATCTAGACTCACAGCAGAACGGCCATAGGGTGCCCGAGGCAGCAATAGACTCATGGAGACAAGTCGGCTGGGGACGATGTATTGAATCGGGACGCAATTTGAGTGATCCATCGTCATTAGGTGGCCCTGAACGTTACAATTCACTATCAGTTTTTCGTCCCATTCGATAATCTAGATTCACAGCAGAACGGCCATAAGGTGCCCGAGGCAGCAAGAGACCCATGGAGTCAACTCGGCTGGAGGACGATGTATTGAATCGGGACGCAATTTGCGTGGTCCATCGTCATTTGGTGGCCCTGAATGTTACAATTCACTATCAGTTTTTCGTCCCATTCGATAATCTAGACTCACAGCAGAACGGCCATAAGGTGCCCGAGGCAGCAATAGACCCATGGAGACAAGTCTGCTGGAGGACGATGTATTGAATCGGGACGCAATTTGAGTGATCCATCGTCATTAGGAGGCCCTGAGCGTTACAATTCACTATCAGTTTTTTGTCCCATTCGATAATCTAGACTCACAGCAGAAAGGCCATAAGGTGCCCGAGGCAGCAATAGTCCCATGTAGTCAAGTCGGCTGGGGACGATGTATTGAATCGGGACGCAATTTGAGTGATCCATCGTCATTAGGTGGCCCTGAACGTTACAATTCACTATCAGTTTTTCGTCCCATTCGATAATCTAGATTCACAGCAGAACGGCCATAAGGTGCCCGAGGCAGCAATAGACCCATGGAGTCAACTCGGCTGGGAGACGATGTATTGAATCGGGACGCAATTTGCGTGGTCCATCGTCATTAGGTGGCCCTGAATGTTACAATTCACTATCAGTTTTTCGTCCGATTCGAAAATCTTTGACTCACAGCAGAATGGCCATTAGGTGCCCGAGGCAGCAATCGACCCATGGAGACAAGTCTGCTGGAGGACGATGTATTGAATCGGGACGCAATTTGAGTGATCCATCGTCATTAGGTGGCCCTGAACGTTACAATTCACTATCAGTTTTTCATCCCATTCTATAATCTAGACTCACAGCAGAACGGCCATAAGGTGCCCGAGGCAGCAATAGACCCATGGAGTCAACTCGGCTGGAGGACGATGTATTGAATCGGGACGCAATTTGCGTGGTCTATCGTCATTAGGTGGCCCTGAATGTTACAATTCACTATCAGTTTTTCGTCCGATTCGAAAATCTTTGACTCACAGCAGAACGGCCATTAGGTGCCCGAGACAGCAATCGACCCATGGTGACAAGTCTGCTGGAGGACGATGTATTGAATCGGGTCGCAACTTGAGTGATCCATCGTCATTAGGAGGCCCTGTACGTTACAATTCACTATCAGTTTTTCGTCACAATCGATAATCTAGACTGACAGCAGAACGGCCATAAGGTGCCCGAGGCAGCAATAGTCCCATGGAGTCAAGTCGGCTGGGGACGATGTATTGAATCGGGACGCAATTTGCGTGGTCTATCGTCATTAGGTGGCCCTGAATGTTACAATTCAATATCAGTTTTTCGTCCGATTCGAAAATCTTTGACTCACAGCAGAACGGACATTAGGTGCCCGAGGCAGCAATCGACCCATGGAGACAAGTCTGCTGGAGGACGATGTATTGAATCGGGACGCAATTTGAGTGATCCATCGTCATTAGGAGGCCCTGAACGTTACAATTCACTATCAGTTTTTCGTCCCATTCGATAATCTAGACTCACAGCAGAACGGCCATAAGGTGCCCGAGGCAGCAATAGACTCATGGAGTCAAGTCGGCTGGAGGACGATGTATTGAATCGGGACGCAATTTGAGTGATCCATCGTCATTAGGTGGCCCTGAACGTTACAATTCACTATCAATTTTTCATCCCATTCTATAATCTAGACTCACAGCAGAACGGCCATAAGGTGCCCGAGGCAGCAATAGTGCCATGGAGTCAAGTCGGCTAGTGGACGATGTACTGAATCGGGACGCAATTTGTGTGGTCCATCGTCATTAGGTGGCCCTGAATGTTACAAATCACTATCAGTTTTTCGTCCGATTCGAAAATCTTTGACTCACAGCAGAACGGCCATAAGGTGCCCGACGCAGCAATAGACCCATGAAGTCAAGTCTGCTGGAGGACGATGTATTGAATCAGGACGCAATTTGAGTGATCCATCGTCATTAGGTGGACCTGAACGTTACAATTCACTATCAGTTTTTCGTCCCATTCGATAATCTAGACTGACAGCAGAACGGCCATAAGGTGCGCGAGGCAGCAATAGTCCCATGGAGTCAAGTCGGCTGGGGACGATGTATTGAATCGGGACGCAATTTGAGTGATCCATCGTCATTAGGTGGCCCTGAACGTTACAATTCACTATCAGTTTTTCGTCCCATTCGATAATCTAGATTCACAGCAGAATGGCCATAAGGTGCCCGAGGCAGCAATAGACCCATGGAGTCAACTCGGCTGGAGGACGATGTATTGAATCGGGACGCAATTTGCGTGGTCTATCGTCATTAGGTGGCCCTGAATGTTACAATTCACTATCAGTTTTTCGTCCGATTCGAAAATCTTTGACTCACAGCAGAACGGCCATTAGGTGCCCGAGACAGCAATCGACCCATGGAGACAAGTCTGCTGGAGGACGATGTATTGAATAGGGCCGCAATTTGAGTGATCCATCGTCATTAGGAGGCCCTGAACGTTACAATTCACTATCAGTTTTTCGTCCCATTCGATAATCTAGACTCACAGCAGAACGGCCATAAGGTGCCCGAGGCAGCAATAGACTCATGGAGTCAAGTCGGCTGGAGGACGATGTATTGAATCGGGACGCAATTTGAGTGATCCATCTTCATTAGGAGGCCCTGAACGTTACAATTCACTATCAGTTTTTCGGCCCATTCGATAATCTAGACTCACAGCAGAACGGCCATAAGGTGCCCGAGGCAGCAATAGACCCATGGAGTCAAGTCGGCTGGAGGACGATGTATTGAATCGGGACGCAATTTGAGTGATCCATCGTCATTAGGTGGCCCTGAACGTTACAATTCACTATCAGTTTTTCGTCCGATTCGAAAATCTTTGAGTCACAGCAGGCCTGCCATAAGGTGCCCGAAGCAGCAATAGACCCATGGAGACAAGTCTGCTGGAGGACGATGTATTGAATCGGGACGCAATTTGAGTGATTCATCGTCATTAGCTGGCCCTGAACGTTACAATTCACTATCAGTTTTTCATCCCATTCACAGCAGAACGGCCATAAGGTGCCCGAGGCAGCAATAGTGCCATGGAGTCAAGTCGGCTAGTGGACGATGTACTGAATCGGGACGCAATTTGTGTGGTCCATCGTCATTAGGTGGCCCTGAATGTTACAAATCACTATCAGTTTTTCGTCCGATTCGAAAATCTTTGACTCACAGCAGATCGGCCATAAGGTGCCCGAGGCAGCAATAGACCCATGAAGTCAAGTCTGCTGGAGGACGATGTATTGAATCAGGACGCAATTTGAGTGATCCATCGTCATTAGGTGGCCCTGAACGTTACAATTCACTATCAGTTTTTCGTCCCATTCGATAATCTAGACTGGAAGCAGAACGGCCATAAGGTGCGCGAGGCAGCAATAGTCCCATGGAGTCAAGTCGGCTGGGGACGATGTATTGAATCGGGACGCAATTTGAGTGATCCATCGTCATTAGGTGGCCCTGAACGTTACAATTCACTATCAGTTTTTCGTCCCATTCGATAATCTAGATTCACAGCAGAATGGCCATAAGGTGCCCGAGGCAGCAATAGACCCATGGAGTCAACTCGGCTGGAGGACGATGTATTGAATCGGGACGCAATTTGCGTGGTCTATCGTCATTAGGTGGCCCTGAATGTTACAATTCACTATCAGTTTTTCGTCCGATTCGAAAATCTTTGACTCACAGCAGAACGGCCATTAGGTGCCCGAGGCAGCAATCGACCCATGGAGACAACTCTGCTGGAGGACGATGTATTGAATCGGGACGCAATTTGAGTGATCCATCGTCATTAGGAGGCCCTGAACGTTACAATTCACTATCAGTTTTTCGTCCCATTCGATAATCTAGACTCACAGCAGAACGGCCATAAGGTGCCCGAGGCAGCAATAGACTCATGGAGTCAAGTCGGCTGGAGGACGATGTATTGAATCGGGACGCAATTTGAGTGATCCATCTTCATTAGGAGGCCCTGAACGTTACAATTCACTATCAGTTTTTCGTCCCATTCGATAATCTAGACTCACAGCAGAACGGCCATAAGGTGCCCGAGGCAGCAATAGACCCATGGAGTCAAGTCGGCTGGAGGACGATGTATTGAATCGGGACGCAATTTGAGTGATCCATCGTCATTAGGTGGCCCTGAACGTTACAATTCACTATCAGTTTTTCGTCCCATTCGATAATCTAGATTCACAGCCATAAGGTGCCCGAGGCAGCAATAGACCCATGGAGTCAACTCGGCTGGAGGACGATGTATAGAATCGGGACGCAATTTGCGTGGTCCATCGTTATTAGGTGGCACTGAATGTTACAATTCACTATCAGTTTTTCGTCCGATTCGAAAATCTTTGACTCACAGCAGGACGGCCATTAGGTGCCCGAGGCAGCAATCGACCCATGGAGACAAGTCTGCTGGAGGACGATGTATTGAATCGGGACGCAATGAGAGTGATCCATCGTCATTAGGAAGCCCTGAACGTTACAATTCACTATCAGTTTTTCGTCCCATTCGATAATCTAGACTCACAGCAGAACGGCCATAAGGTGCCTGAGGCAGCAATAGACCCATGGAGTCAAGTCGGCTGGAGGACGATGTATTGAATCGGGACGCAATTTGAGTGATCCATCGTCATTAGGAGACCCTGAACGTTACAATTCACTATCAGTTTTTCGTCCGATTCGAAAATCTTTGAGTCACAGCAGGCCTGCCATAAGGTGCCCGAGGCAGCAATAGACCCATGGAGACAAGTCTGCTGGAAGACGATGTATTGAATCGGGACGCAATTTGAGTGATTCATCGTCATTAGCTGGCCCTGAACGTTACAATTCACTATCAGTTTTTCATCCCATTCTATAATCTAGACTCACAGCAGAACGGCCATAAGGTGCCAGAGGCAGCAATAGTGCCATGGAGTCAAGTCGGCTAGTGGACGATGTACTGAATCGGGACGCAATTTGTGTGGTCCATCGTCATTAGGTGGCCCTGAATGTTACAAATCACTATCAGTTTTTCGTCCGATTCGAAAATCTTTGACTCACAGCAGAACGGCCATAAGGTGCCCGAGGCAGCAATAGACCCATGAAGTCAAGTCTGCTGGAGGACGATGTATTGAATCAGGACGCAATTTGAGTGATCCATCGTCATTAGGTGGCCCTGAACGTTACAATTCACTATCAGTTTTTCGTCCCATTCGATAATCTAGACTGACAGCAGAACGGCCATAAAGTGCCCGAGGCAGCAATAGTCCCATGGAGTCAAGTCGGCTGGGGACGATGTATTGAATCGGGACGCAATTTGAGTGATCCATCGTCATTAGGTGGCCCTGAACGTTACAATTCACTATCAATTTTTCATCCCATTCTATAATCTAGACTCACAGCAGAACAGCCATAAGGTGCCCGAGGCAGCAATAGTCCCATGGAGTCAAGTCGGCTAGTGGACGATGTACTGAATCGGGACGCAATTTGTGTGGTCCATCGTCATTAGGTGGCCCTGAATGTTACAAATCACTATCAGTTTTTCGTCCGATTCGAAAATCTTTGACTCACAGCAGAACGGCCATAAGGTGCCCGAGGCAGCAATAGACCCATGAAGTCAAGTCTGCTGGAGGACGATGTATTGAATCAGGACGCAATTTGAGTGATCCATCGTCATTAGGTGGCCCTGAACGTTACAATTCACTATCAGTTTTTCGTCCCATTCGATAATCTAGACTGACAGCAGAACGGCCATAAGGTGCGCGAGGCAGCAATAGTCCCATGGATTCAAGTCGGCTGGGGACGATGTATTGAATCGGGACGCAATTTGAGTGATCCATCGCCATTAGGTGGCCCTGAACGTTACAATTCACTATCAGTTTTTCGTCCCATTCTATAATCTAGTTTCACAGCCATAAGGTGCCCGAGGCAGCAATAGACCCATGGAGTCAACTCGGCTGGAGGACGATGTATAGAATCGGGACGCAATTTGCGTGGTCCATCGTTATTAGGTGGCCCTGAATGTTACAATTCACTATCAGTTTTTCGTCCGATTCGAAAATCTTTGACTCACAGCAGGACGGCCATTAGGTGCCCGAGGCAGCAATCGACCCATGGAGACAAGTCTGCTGGAGGACGATGTATTGAATCGGGACGCAATGAGAGTGATCCATCGTCATTAGGAGGCCCTGAACGTTACAATTCACTATCAGTTTTTCGTCCCATTCGATAATCTAGACTCACAGCAGAACGGCCATAAGGTGCCCGAGGCAGCAATAGACCCATGGTGTCAAGTCGGCTGGAGGACGATGTATTGAATCGGGACGCAATTTGAGTGATCCATCGTCATTAGGAGGCCCTGAACGTTACAATTCACTATCAGTTTTTCGTCCGATTCGAAAATCTTTGAGTCACAGCAGGCCTGCCGTAAGGTGCCCGAGGCAGCAATAGACCCATGGAGACAAGTCTGCTGGAGGACGATGTATTGAATCGGGACGCAATTTGAGTGATTCATCGTCATTAGCTGGCCCTGAACGTTACAATTCACTATCAGTTTTTCATCCCATTCTATAATCTAGAATCACAGCAGAACGGCCATAAGGTGCCCGAGGCAGCAATAGTGCCATGGAGTCAAGTCGGCTAGTGGACGATGTACTGAATCGGGACGCAATTTGTGTGGTCCATCGTCATTAGGTGGCCCTGAATGTTACAAATCACTATCAGTTTTTCGTCCGATTCGAAAATCTTTGACTCACAGCAGAACGGCCATAAGGTGCACGAGGCAGCAATAGACCCATGAAGTCAAGTCTGCTGGAGGACGATGTATTGAATCAGGACGCAATATGAGTGATCCATCGTCATTAGGTGGCCCTGAACGTTACAATTCACTATCAGTTTTTCGTCCCATTCGATAATCTAGACTGACAGCAGAACGGCCATAAGGTGCCCGAGGCAGCAATAGTCCCATGGAGTCAAGTCGGCTGGGGACGATGTATTGAATCGGGACGCAATTTGAGTGATCCATCGTCATTAGGTGGCCCTGAACGTTACAATTCACTATCAGTTTTTCGTCCCATTCGATAATCTAGATTCACAGCAGAATGGCCATAAGGTGCCCGAGGCAGCAATAGACCCATGGAGTCAACTCGGCTGGAGGACGATGTATTGAATCGGGACGCAATTTGCGTGGTCTATCGTCATTAGGTGGCCCTGAATGTTACAATTCACTATCAGTTTTTCGTCCGATTCGAAAATCTTTGACTCACAGCAGAACGGCCATTAGGTGCCCGAGGCAGCAATCGACCCATGGAGACAAGTCTGCTGGAGGACGATGTATTGAATCGGGACGCAATTTGAGTGATCCATCGTCATTAGGAGGCCCTGAACGTTACAATTCACTATCAGATTTTCGTCCCATTCGATAATCTAGACTCACAGCAGAACGGCCATAAGGTGCCCGAGGCAGCAATAGACTCATGGAGTCAAGTCGGCTGGAGGACGATGTATTGAATCGGGACGCAATTTGAGTGATCCATCTTCATTAGGAGGCCCTGAACGTTACAATTCACTATCAGTTTTTCGTCCCATTCGATAATCTAGACTCACAGCAGAACGGCCATAAGGTGCCCGAGGCAGCAATAGACCCATGGAGTCAAGTCGGCTGGAGGACGATGTATTGAATCGGGACGCAATTTGAGTGATCCATCGTCATTAGGTGGCCCTGAACGTTACAATTCACTATCAGTTTTTCGTCCCATTCGATAATCTAGATTCACAGCCATAAGGTGCCCGAGGCAGCAATAGACCCATGGAGTCAACTCGGCTGGAGGACGATGTATAGAATCGGGACGCAATTTGCGTGGTCCATCGTTATTAGGTGGCCCTGAATGTTACAATTCACTATCAGTTTTTCGTCCGATTCGAAAATCTTTGACTCACAGCAGGACGGCCATTAGGTGCCCGAGGCAGCAATCGACCCATGGAGACAAGTCTGCTGGAGGACGATGTATTGAATCGGGACGCAATGAGAGTGATCCATCGTCATTAGGAGGCCCTGAACGTTACAATTCACTATCAGTTTTTCGTCCCATTCGATAATCTAGACTCACAGCAGAACGGCCATAAGGTGCCCGAGGCAGCAATAGACCCATGGAGTCAAGTCGGCTGGAGGACGATGTATTGAATCGGGACGCAATTTGAGTGATCCATCGTCATTAGGAGGCCCTGAACGTTACAATTCACTATCAGTTTTTCGTCCGATTCGAAAATCTTTGAGTCACAGCAGGCCTGCCGTAAGGTGCCCGAGGCAGCAATAGACCCATGGAGACAAGTCTGCTGGAGGACGATGTATTGAATCGGGACGCAATTTGAGTGATTCATCGTCATTAGGTGGCCCTGAACGTTACAATTCACTATCAGTTTTTCATCCCATTCTATAATCTAGACTCACAGCAGAACGGCCATAAGGTGCCCGAGGCAGCAATAGTGCCATGGAGTCAAGTCGGCTAGTGGACGATGTACTGAATCGGGACGCAATTTGTGTGGTCCATCGTCATTAGGTGGCCCTGAATGTTACAAATCACTATCAGTTTTTCGTCCGATTCGAAAATCTTTGACTCACAGCAGAACGGCCATAAGGTGCACGAGGCAGCAATAGACCCATGAAGTCAAGTCTGCTGGAGGACGATGTATTGAATCAGGACGCAATTTGAGTGATCCATCGTCATTAGGTGGCCCTGAACGTTACAATTCACTATCAGTTTTTCGTCCCATTCGATAATCTAGACTGACAGCAGAACGGCCATAAGGTGCCCGAGGCAGCAATAGTCCCATGGAGTCAAGTCGGCTGGGGACGATGTATTGAATCGGGATGCAATTTGAGTGATCCATCGTCATTAGGTGGCCCTGAACGTTACAATTCACTATCAGTTTTTCGTCCCATTCGATAATCTAGATTCACAGCAGAATGGCCATAAGGTGCCCGAGGCAGCAATAGACCCATGGAGTCAACTCGGCTGGAGGACGATGTATTGAATCGGGACGCAATTTGCGTGGTCTATCGTCATTAGGTGGCCCTGAATGTTACAAATCACTATCAGTTTTTCGTCCGATTCGAAAATCTTTGACTCACAGCAGAACGGCCATAAGGTGCCCGAGGCAGCAATAGACCCATGAAGTCAAGTCTGCTGGAAGACGATGTATTGAATCAGGACGCAATTTGAGTGATCCATCGTCATTAGGTGGCCCTGAACGTTACAATTCACTATCAGTTTTTCGTCCCATTCGATAATCTAGACTGACAGCAGAACGGCCATAAGGTGCCCGAGGCAGCAATAGTCCCATGGAGTCAAGTCGGCTGGGGACGATGTATTGAATCGGGACGCAATTTGAGTGATCCATCGTCATTAGGTGGCCCTGAACGTTACAATTCACTATCAATTTTTCATCCCATTCTATAATATCGACTCACAGCAGAACAGCCATAAGGTGCCCGAGGCAGCAATAGTCCCATGGAGTCAAGTCGGCTAGTGGACGATGTACTGAATCGGGACGCAATTTGTGTGGTCCGTCGTCATTAGGTGGCCCTGAATGTTACAAATCACTATCAGTTTTTCGTCCGATTCGAAAATCTTTGACTCACAGCAGAACGGCCATAAGGTGCCCGAGGCAGCAATAGACCCATGAAGTCAAGTCTGCTGGAGGACGATGTATTGAATCAGGACGCAATTTGAGTGATCCATCGTCATTAGGTGGCCCTGAACGTTACAATTCACTATCAGTTTTTCGTCCCATTCGATAATCTAGACTGACAGCAGAACGGCCATAAGGTGCGCGAGGCAGCAATAGTCCCATGGATTCAAGTCGGCTGGGGACGATGTATTGAATCGGGACGCAATTTGAGTGATCCATCGTCATTAGGTGGCCCTGAACGTTACAATTCACTATCAGTTTTTCGTCCCATTCTATAATCTAGATTCACAGCAGAATGGCCGAGGCAGCAATAGACCCATGGAGTCAACTCGGCTGGAGGACGATGTATTGAATCGGGACGCAATTTGCGTGGTCTATCGTCATTAGGTGGCCTTGAATGTTACAATTCACTATCAGTTTTTCGTCCGATTCGAAAATCTTTGACTCACAGCAGAACGGCCATTTGGTGCCCGAGGCAGCAATAGGCCCATGGAGACAAGACTGCTGGAGGACGATGTATTGAATCGGGACGCAATTTGAGTGATCCATCGTCATTAGGAGGCCCTGAACGTTACAATTCACTATCAGTTTTTCGTCCCATTCGATAATCTAGACTCACAGCAGAACGGCCATAAGGTGCCCGTGGCAGCAATAGACTCATGGAGTCAAGTCGGCTGGAGGACGATGTATTGAATCGGGACGCAATTTGAGTGATCCATCTTCATTAGGAGGCCCTGAACGTTACAATTCACTATCAGTTTTTCGTCCCATTCGATAATCTAGACTCACAGCAGAACGGCCATAAGGTGCCCGAGGCAGCAATAGACCCATGGAGTCAAGTCGGCTGGAGGACGATGTATTGAATCGGGACGCAATTTGAGTGATCCATCGTCATTAGGTGGCCCTGAACGTTACAATTCACTATCAGTTTTTCGTCCCATTCGATAATCTAGATTCACAGCCATAAGGTGCCCGAGGCAGCAATAGACCCATGGAGTCAACTCGGCTGGAGGACGATGTATAGAATCGGGACGCAATTTGCGTGGTCCATCGTTATTAGGTGGCCCTGAATGTTACAATTCACTATCAGTTTTTCGTCCGATTCGAAAATCTTTGACTCACAGCAGGACGGCCATTAGGTGCCCGAGGCAGCAATCGACCCATGGAGACAAGTCTGCTGGAGGACGATGTATTGAATCGGGACGCAATGAGAGTGATCCATCGTCATTAGGAGGCCCTGAACGTTACAATTCACTATCAGTTTTTCGTCCCATTCGATAATCTAGACTCACAGCAGAACGGCCATAAGGTGCCCGAGGCAGCAATAGACCCATGGAGTCAAGTCGGCTGGAGGACGATGTATTGAATCGGGACGCAATTTGAGTGATCCATCGTCATTAGGAGGCCCTGAACGTTACAATTCACTATCAGTTTTTCGTCCGATTCGAAAATCTTTGAGTCACAGCAGGCCTGCCGTAAGGTGCCCGAGGCAGCAATAGACCCATGGAGACAAGTCTGCTGGAGGACGATGTATTGAATCGGGACGCAATTTGAGTGATTCATCGTCATTAGCTGGCCCTGAACGTTACAATTCACTATCAGTTTTTCATCCCATTCTATAATCTAGACTCACAGCAGAACGGCCATAAGGTGCCCGAGGCAGCAATAGTGCCATGGAGTCAAGTCGGCTAGTGGACGATGTACTGAATCGGGACGCCATTTGTGTGGTCCATCGTCATTAGGTGGCCCTGAATGTTACAAATCACTATCAGTTTTTCGTCCGATTCGAAAATCTTTGACTCACAGCAGAACGGCCATAAGGTGCACGAGGCAGCAATAGACCCATGAAGTCAAGTCTGCCGGAGGACGATGTATTGAATCAGGACGCAATTTGAGTGATCCATCGTCATTAGGTGGCCCTGAACGTTACAATTCACTATCAGTTTTTCGTCCCATTCGATAATCTAGACTGACAGCAGAACGGCCATAAGGTGCCCGAGGCAGCAATAGTCCCATGGAGTCAAGTCGGCTGGGGACGATGTATTGAATCGGGACGCAATTTGAGTGATCCATCGTCATTAGGTGGCCCTGAACGTTACAATTCACTATCAGTTTTTCGTCCCATTCGATAATCTAGATTCACAGCAGAATGGCCATAAGGTGCCCGAGGCAGCAATAGACAAATGGAGTCAACTCGGCTGGAGGACGATGTATTGAATCGGGACGCAATTTGCGTGGTCTATCGTCATTAGGTGGCCCTGAATGTTCCAATTCACTATCAGTTTTTCGTCCGATTCGAAAATCTTTGACTCACAGCAGAACGGCCATTAGGTGCCCGAGGCAGCAATCGACCCATGGAGACAAGTCTGCTGGAGGACGATGTATTGAATCGGGACGCAATTTGAGTGATCCATCGTCATTAGGAGGCCCTGAACGTTACAATTCACTATCAGTTTTTCGTCCCATTCGATAATCTAGACTCACAGCAGAACGGCCATAAGGTGCCCGAGGCAGCAATAGACTCATGGAGTCAAGTCGGCTGGAGGAAGATGTATTGAATCGGGACGCAATTTGAGTGATCCATCTTCATTAGGAGGCCCTGAACGTTACAATTCACTATCAGTTTTTCGTCCCATTCGATAATCTAGACTCACAGCAGAACGGCCATAAGGTGCCCGAGGCAGCAATAGACCCATGGAGTCAAGTCGGCTGGAGGACGATGTATTGAATCGGGACGCAATTTGAGTGATCCATCGTCATTAGGTGGCCCTGAACGTTACAATTCACTATCAGTTTTTCGTCCCAATCGATAATCTAGATTCACAGCCATAAGGTGCCCGAGGCAGCAATAGACCCATGGAGTCAACTCGGCTGGAGGACGATGTATTGAATCGGGACGCAATTTGCGTGGTCCATCGTTATTAGGTGGCCCTGAATGTTACAATTCACTATCAGTTTTTCGTCCGATTCGAAAATCTTTGACTCACAGCAGGACGGCCATTAGGTGCCCGAGGCAGCAATCGACCCATGGAGACAAGTCTGCTGGAGGACGATGTATTGAATCGGGACGCAATGAGAGTGATCCATCGTCATTAGGAGGCCCTGAACGTTACAATTCACTATCAGTTTTTCGTCCGATTCGAAAATCTTTGAGTCACAGCAGGCCTGCCATAAGGTGCCCGAGGCAGCAATAGACCCATGGAGACAAGTCTGCTGGAGGACGATGTATTGAATCGGGACGCAATTTGAGTGATTCATCGTCATTAGGTGGCCCTGAACGTTACAATTCACTATCAGTTTTTCATCCCATTCTATAATCTAGACTCACAGCAGAACGGCCATAAGGTGCCCGAGGCAGCAATAGTGCCATGGAGTCAAGTCGGCTGGAGGACGATGTATTGAATCGGGACGCAATTTGAGTGATCCATCGTCATTAGGAGGTCCTGAACGTTACAATTCACTATCAGTTTCTCGTCCGATTCGAAAATCTTTGAGTCACAGCAGGCCTGCCATAAGGTGCCCGAGGCAGCAATAGACCCATGGAGACAAGACTGCTGGAGGACGATGTATTGAATCGGGACGCAATTTGAGTGATCCATCGTCATTAGGTGGCCCTGAACGTTACAATTCACTATCAATTTTTCATCCCATTCTATAATCTAGACTCACAGCAGAACGGCCATAAGGTGCCCGAAGCAGCAATAGTCCCATGTAGTCAACTCGGCTGGAGGACGATGTATTGAATCGGGACGCAATTTGCGTGGTCTATCGTCATTAGGTGGCACTGAATGTTACAATTCACTATCAGTTTTTCGTCCGATTCGAAAATCTTTGACTCACAGCAGAACGGCCATTAGGTGCCCGAGGCAGCAATCGACCCATGGAGACAAGTCTGCTGGAGGACGATGTATTGAATCGGGACGCAATTTGAGTGATCCATCGTCATTAGGAGGCCCTGAACGTTACAATTCACTATCAGTTTTTCGTCCCATTCGATAATCTAGACTCACAGCAGAACGGCCATAAGGTGCCCGAGGCAGCAATAGACTCATGGAGTCAAGTCGGCTGGAGGACGATGTATTGAGTCGGGACGCAATTTGAGTGATCCATCTTCATTAGGAGGCCCTGAACGTTACAATTCACTATCAGTTTTTCGTCCGATTCGAAAATCTTTGAGTCACAGCAGGCCTCCCATAAGGTGCCCGAGGCAGCAATAGACCCATGGAGACAAGTCTGCTGGAGGACGATGTATTGAATCGGGACGCAATTTGAGTGATCCATCGTCATTAGGTGGCCCTGAACGTTACAAATCACTATCAATTTTTCATCCCATTCCATAATCTAGACTCACAGCAGAACGGCCATAAGGTGCCCGAGGCAGCAATAGACCCATGAAGTCAAGTCTGCTGGAGGACGATGTATTGAATCAGGACGCAATTTGAGTGATCCATCGTCATTAGGTGGCCCTGAACGTTACAATTCATTATCAGTTTTTCGTCCCATTCGATAATCTAGACTCACAGCAGAACGGCCATAGGGTGCCCGAGGCAGCAATAGACCCATGGAGACAAGTCGGCTGGGGACGATGTATTGAATCAGGACGCAATTTGAGTGATCCATCGTCATTAGGTGGCCCTAAACGTTACAATTCACTATCAGTTTTTCGTCCCATTCGATAATCTAGATTCACAGCAGAACGGCCATAAGGTGCCCGAGGCAGCAAGAGACCCATGGAGTCAACCCGGCTGGAGGACGATGTATTGAATCGGGACGCAATTTGCGTGGTCCATCGTCATTTGGTGGCCCTGGATGTTACAATTCACTATCAGTTTTTCGTCCCATTCGATAATCTAGACTCACAGCAGAACGGCCATAAGGTGCCCGAGGCAGCAATAGACCCATGGAGACAAGTCTGCTGGAGGACGATGTATTGAATCGGGACGCAATTTGAGTGATCCATCGTCATTAGGAGGCCCTGAACGTTTCAATTCACTATCAGTTTTTTGTCCCATTCGATAATCTAGACTCACAGCAGAAAGGCCATAAGGTGCCCGAGGCAGCAATAGACCCTTGGAGTCAAGTCGGCTGGAGGACGATGTATTGAACGGGACGCAATTTGAGTGATCCATCGTCATTAGGTGGCCCTGAACGTTACAATTCACTATCAGTTTTTCATCCCATTCTATAATCTAGACTCACAGCAGAACGGCCATAAGGTGCCCGAGGCAGCAATAGTCCCATGGAGTCAAGTCGGCTGGGGACGATGTATTGAATCGGGACGCAATTTGAGTGATCCATCGTCATTAGGTGGCCCTGAACGTTACAATTCACTATCAGTTTTTCATCCCATTCTATAATCTAGACTCACAGCAGAACGGCCATAAGGTGCCCGAGGCAGCAATAGTCCCATGGAGTCAAGTCGCCTGGGGACGATGTATTGAACGGGACGCAATTTGAGTGATCCATCGTCATTAGGTGGCCCTGAACGTTACAATTCACTATCAGTTTTTCGTCCGATTCGAAAATCTTTGACTCACAGCAGAACGGCCATAAGGTGCCCGAGGCAGCAATAGACGCATGGAGACAAGTCTGCTGGAGGACGATGTATTGAATCGGGACGCAATTTGAGTGTTCCATCGTCATTAGGAGGCCCTGAACGTTACAATTCACTATCAGTTTATCGTCCGATTCGAAAATCTTTGAGTCACAGCAGGCCTGCCATAAGGTGCCCGAGGCAGCAATAGACCCATGGAGACAAGTATGCTGGAGGACGATGTATTGAATCGGGACGCAATTTGAGTGATCCATCGTCATTAGGTGGCCCTAAACGTTACAATTCACTATCAGTTTTTCATCCCATTCTATAATCTAGACTCACAGCAGAACGGCCATAAGGTGCCCGAGGCAGCAATAGTCCCATGGAGTCAACTCGGCTGGAGGACGATGTATTGAATCGGGACGCAATTTGCGTGGTCTATCGTGATTAGGTGGCCCTGAATGTTACAATTCACTATCAGTTTTTCGTCCGATTCGAAAATCTTTGACTCACAGCAGAACGGCCATTAGGTGCCCGAGGCAGCAATCGACCCATGGAGACAAGTCTGCTGGAGGACGATGTATTGAATCGGGACGCAATTTGAGTGATCCATCGTCATTAGGAGGCCCTGAACGTTACAATTCACTATCAGTTTTTCGTCCCATTCGATAATCTAGACTCACAGCAGAACGGCCATAAGGTGCCCGAGGCAGCATTAGACTCATGGAGTCAAGTCGGCTGGAGGACGATGTATTGAGTCGGGACGCAATTTGAGTGATCCATCTTCATTAGGAGACCCTGAACGTTACAATTCACTATCAGTTTTTCGTCCGATTCGAAAATCTTTGAGTCACAGCAGGCCTCCCATAAGGTGCCCGAGGCAGCAATAGACCCATGGAGACAAGTCTGCTGGAGGACGATGTATTGAATCGGGACGCAATTTGAGTGATCCATCGTCATTAGGTGGCCCTGAACCTTACAATTCACTATCAATTTTTCATCCCATTCTATAATCTAGACTCACAGCAGAACGGCCATAAGGTGCCCGAGGCAGCAATAGTCCCATGGAGTCAAGTCGGCTAGTGGACGATGTACTGAATCGGGACGCAATTTGTGTGGTCCATCGTCATTAGGTGGCCCTGAATGTTACAAATCACTATCAGTTTTTCGTCCGATTCCAAAATCTTTGACTCACAGCAGAACGGCCATAAGGTGCCCGAGGCAGCAATAGACCCATGAAGTCAAGTCTGCTGGAGGACGATGTATTGAATCAGGACGCAATTTGAGTGATCCATCGTCATTAGGTGGCCCTGAACGTTACAATTCATTATCAGTTTTTCGTCCCATTCGATAATCTAGACTCACAGCAGAACGGCCATAGGGTGCCCGAGGCAGCAATAGACCCATGGAGACAAGTCGGCTGGGGACGATGTATTGAATCGGGACGCAATTTGAGTGATCCATCGTCATTAGGTGGCCCTGAACGTTACAATTCACTATCAGTTTTTCGTCCCATTCGATAATCTAGATTCACAGCAGAACGGACATCAGGTGCCCGAGGCAGCAATAGACCCATGGAGTCAACTCGGCTGGGAGACGATGTATTGAATCGGGACGCAATTTGCGTGGTCCATCGTCATTAGGTGGCCCTGAATGTTACAATTCACTATCAGTTTTTCGTCCGATTCGAAAATCTTTGACTCACAGCAGAACGGCCATAAGGTGCCCGACGCATGGAGACAAGTCTGCTGGAGGACGATGTATTGAATCGGGACGCAATTTGAGTGATCCATCGTCATTAGGAGGCCCTGAACGTTACAATTCACTATCAGTTTTTCGTCCCATTCGATAATCTAGACTCACAGCAGAACGGCCATAAGATGCCCGAGGCAGCAATAGACTCATGGAGTCAAGTCGGCTGGAGGACGATGTATTGAATCGGGACGCAATTTGAGTGATCCATCTTCATTAGGAGGCCCTGAACGTTACAATTCACTATCAGTTTTTCGTCCCATTCGATAATCTAGACTCACAGCAGAACGGCCATAAGGTGCCCGAGGCAGCAATAGACCCATGGAGTCAAGTCGGCTGGAGGACGATGTATTGAATCGGGACGCAATTTGAGTGATCCATCGTCATTAGGTGGCCATGAACGTTACAATTCACTATCAGTTTTTCGTCCCATTCGATAATCTAGATTCACAGCCATAAGGTGCCCGAGGCAGCAATAGACCCATGGAGTCAACTCGGCTGGAGGACGATGTATTGAATCGGGACGCAATTTGCGTGGTCCATCGTTATTAGGTGGCCCTGAATGTTACAATTCACTATCAGTTTTTCGTCCGATTCGAAAATCTTTGACTCACAGCAGGACGGCCATTAGGTGCCCGAGGCAGCAATCGACCCATGGAGACAAGTCTGCTGGAGGACGATGTATTGAATCGGGACGCAATTTGAGTGATCCATCGTCATTAGGTGGCCCTAAACGTTACAATTCACTATCAGTTTTTCATCCCATTCTATAATCTAGACTCACAGCAGAACGGCCATAAGGTGCCCGAGGCAGCAATAGTCCCATGGAGTCAACTCGGCTGGAGGACGATGTATTGAATCGGGACGCAATTTGCGTGGTCTATCGTGATTAGGTGGCCCTGAATGTTACAATTCACTATCAGTTTTTCGTCCGATTCGAAAATCTTTGACTCACAGCAGAACGGCCATTAGGTGCCCGAGGCAGCAATCGACCCATGGAGACAAGTCTGCTGGAGGACGATGTATTGAATCGGGACGCAATTTGAGTGATCCATCGTCATTAGGAGGCCCTGAACGTTACAATTCACTATCAGTTTTTCGTCCCATTCGATAATCTAGACTCACAGCAGAACGGCCATAGGGTGCCCGAGGCAGCAATAGACCCATGGAGACAAGTCGGCTGGGGACGATGTATTGAATCGGGACGCAATTTGAGTGATCCATCGTCATTAGGTGGCCCTGAACGTTACAATTCACTATCAGTTTTTCGTCCCATTCGATAATCTAGATTCACAGCAGAACGGCCATAAGGTGCCCGAGGCAGCAATAGACCCATGGAGTCAACTCGGCTGGGAGACGATGTATTGAATCGGGACGCAATTTGCGTGGTCCATCGTCATTAGGTGGCCCTGAATGTTACAATTCACTATCAGTTTTTCGTCCGATTCGAAAATCTTTGACTCACAGCAGAACGGCCATTAGGTGCCCGAGGCAGCAATCGACCCATGGAGACAAGTCTGCTGGAGGACGATGTATTGAATCGGGACGCAATTTGAGTGATCCATCGTCATTAGGTGGCCCTGAACGTTACAATTCACTATCAGTTTTTCATCCCATTCTATAATCTAGACTCACAGCAGAACGGCCATGAGGTGCCCGAGGCAGCAATAGTCCCATGGAGTCAAGTCGCCTGGGGACGATGTATTGAACGGGACGCAATTTGAGTGATCCATCGTCATTAGGTGGCCCTGAACGTTACAATTCACTATCAGTTCTTCGTCCGATTCGAAAATCTTTGACTCACAGCAGAACGGCCATAAGGTGCCCGAGGCAGCAATAGACCCATGAAGTCAAGTCTGCTGGAGGACGATGTATTGAATCAGGACGCAATTTGAGTGATCCATCGTCATTAGGGGGCCCTGAACGTTACAATTCATTATCAGTTTTTCGTCCCATTCGATAATCTAGACTCACAGCAGAACGGCCATAAGGTGCCCGAGGCAGCAATAGACCCATGGAGTCACGTCGGCTGGAGGACGATGTATTGAATCGGGACGCAATTTGAGTGATCCATCGTCATTAGGTGGCCATGAACGTTACAATTCACTATCAGTTTTTCGTCCCATTCGATAATCTAGATTCACAGCCATAAGGTGCCCGAGGCAGCAATAGACCCATGGAGTCAACTCGGCTGGAGGACGATGTATTGAATCGGGACGCAATTTGCGTGGTCCATCGTTATTAGGTGGCCCTGAATGTTACAATTCACTATCAGTTTTTCGTCCGATTCGAAAATCTTTGACTCACAGCAGGACGGCCATTAGGTGCCCGAGGCAGCAATCGACCCATGGAGACAAGTCTGCTGGAGGACGATGTATTGAATCGGGACGCAATTTGAGTGATCCATCGTCATTAGGTGGCCCTAAACGTTACAATTCACTATCAGTTTTTCATCCCATTCTATAATCTAGACTCACAGCAGAACGGCCATAAGGTGCCCGAGGCAGCAATAGTCCCATGGAGTCAACTCGGCTGGAGGACGATGTATTGAATCGGGACGCAATTTGCGTGGTCTATCGTGATTAGGTGGCCCTGAATGTTACAATTCACTATCAGTTTTTCGTCCGATTCGAAAATCTTTGACTCACAGCAGAACGGCAATTAGGTGCCCGAGGCAGCAATCGACCCATGGAGACAAGTCTGCTGGAGGACGATGTATTGAATCGGGACGCAATTTGAGTGATCCATCGTCATTAGGAGGCCCTGAACGTTACAATTCACTATCAGTTTTTCGTCCCATTCGATAATCTAGACTCACAGCAGAACGGCCATAAGGTGCCCGAGGCAGCAATAGACTCATGGAGTCAAGTCGGCTGGAGGACGATGTATTGAGTCGGGACGCAATTTGAGTGATCCATCTTCATTAGGAGACCCTGAACGTTACAATTCACTATCAGTTTTTCGTCCGATTCGAAAATCTTTGAGTCACAGCAGGCCTCCCATAAGGTGCCCGAGGCAGCAATAGACCCATGGAGACAAGTCTGCTGGAGGACGATGTATTGAATCGGGACGCAATTTGAGTGATCCATCGTCATTAGGTGGCCCTGAACCTTACAATTCACTATCAATTTTTCATCCCATTCTATAATCTAGACTCACAGCAGAACGGCCATAAGGTGCCCGAGGCAGCAATAGTCCCATGGAGTCAAGTCGGCTAGTGGACGATGTACTGAATCGGGACGCAATTTGTGTGGTCCATCGTCATTAGGTGGCCCTGAATGTTACAAATCACTATCAGTTTTTCGTCCGATTCCAAAATCTTTGACTCACAGCAGAACGGCCATAAGGTGCCCGAGGCAGCAATAGACCCATGAAGTCAAGTCTGCTGGAGGACGATGTATTGAATCAGGACGCAATTTGAGTGATCCATCGTCATTAGGTGGCCCTGAACGTTACAATTCATTATCAGTTTTTCGTCCCATTCGATAATCTAGACTCACAGCAGAACGGCCATAGGGTGCCCGAGGCAGCAATAGACCCATGGAGACAAGTCGGCTGGGGACGATGTATTGAATCGGGACGCAATTTGAGTGATCCATCGTCATTAGGTGGCCCTGAACGTTACAATTCACTATCAGTTTTTCGTCCCATTCGATAATCTAGATTCACAGCAGAACGGCCATTAGGTGCCCGAGGCAGCAATAGACCCATGGAGTCAACTCGGCTGGGAGACGATGTATTGAATCGGGACGCAATTTGCGTGGTCCATCGTCATTAGGTGGCCCTGAATGTTACAATTCACTATCAGTTTTTCGTCCGATTCGAAAATCTTTGACTCACAGCAGAACGGCCATTAGGTGCCCGAGGCAGCAATCGACCCATGGAGACAAGTCTGCTGGAGGACGATGTATTGAATCGGGACGCAATTTGAGTGATCCATCGTCATTAGGTGGCCCTGAACGTTACAATTCACTATCAGTTTTTCATCCCATTCTATAATCTAGACTCACAGCAGAACGGCCATGAGGTGCCCGAGGCAGCAATAGTCCCATGGAGTCAAGTCGCCTGGGGACGATGTATTGAACGGGACGCAATTTGAGTGATCCATCGTCATTAGGTGGCCCTGAACGTTACAATTCACTATCAGTTTTTCGTCCGATTCGAAAATCTTTGACTCACAGCAGAACGGCCATAAGGTGTCCGAGGCAGCAATAGACCCATGAAGTCAAGTCTGCTGGAGGACGATGCATTGAATCAGGACGCAATTTGAATGATCCATCGTCATTAGGTGGCCCTAAACGTTACAATTCATTATCAGTTTTTCGTCCCATTCGATAATCTAGACTCAGAGCAGAACGGACATAGGGTGCCCGAGGCAGCAATAGACCCATGGAGACAAGTCGGCTGGGGACGATGTATTGAATCGGGACGCAATTTGAGTGATCCATCGTCATTAGGTGGCCCTGAACGTTACAATTCACTATCAGTTTTTCGTCCCATTCGATAATCTAGATTCACAGCAGAACGGCCATAAGGTGCCCGAGGCAGCAATAGACCCATGGAGTCAACTCGGCTGGGAGACGATGTATTGAATCGGGACGCAATTTGCGTGGTCCATCGTCATTAGGTGGCCCTGAATGTTACAAATCACTATCAGTTTTTCGTCCTATTCCGAAATCTTTGACTCACAGCAGAACGGCCATAAGGTGCCCGAGGCAGCAATAGACCCATGAAGTCAAGTCTGCTGGAGGACGATGTATTGAATCAGGACGCAATTTGAGTGATCCATCGTCATTAGGTGGCCCTGAACGTTACAATTCATTATCAGTTTTTCGTCCCATTCGATAATCTAGACTCACAGCAGAACGGCCATAGGGTGCCCGAGGCAGCAATAGACCCATGGAGACAAGTCGGCTGGGGACGATGTATTGAATCGGGACGCAATTTGAGTGATCCATCGTCATTAGGTGGCCCTGAACGTTACAATTCACTATCAGTTTTTCGTCCCATTCGATAATCTAGATTCACAGCAGAACGGCCATAAGGTGCCCGAGGCAGCAATAGACCCATGGAGTCAACTCGGCTGGGAGACGATGTATTGAATCGGGACGCAATTTGCGTGGTCCATCGTCATTAGGTGGCCCTGAATGTTACAATTCACTATCAGTTTTTCGTCCGATTCGAAAATCTTTGACTCACAGCAGAACGGCCATTAGGTGCCCGAGGCAGCAATCGACCCATGGAGACAAGTCTGCTGGAGGACGATGTATTGAATCGGGACGCAATTTGAGTGATCCATCGTCATTAGGTGGCCCTGAACGTTACAATTCACTATCAGTTTTTCATCCCATTCTATAATCTAGACTCACAGCAGAACGGCCATGAGGTGCCCGAGGCAGCAATAGTCCCATGGAGTCAAGTCGCCTGGGGACGATGTATT
Source organism: Schistocerca cancellata (assembly GCF_023864275.1). Taxonomy (NCBI): domain Eukaryota; kingdom Metazoa; phylum Arthropoda; class Insecta; order Orthoptera; family Acrididae; genus Schistocerca; species Schistocerca cancellata. The sequence continues at coordinate 948,563 of NW_026047092.1, read as the reverse complement.
GAACGGGACGCAATTTGAGTGATCCATCGTCATTAGGTGGCCCTGAACGTTACAATTCACTATCAGTTTTTCGTCCCATTCGATAATCTAGATTCACAGCAGAACGGCCATAAGGTGCCCGAGGCAGCAATAGACCCATGGAGTCAACTCGGCTGGGAGACGATGTATTGAATCGGGACGCAATTTGCGTGGTCCATCGTCATTAGGTGGCCCTGAATGTTACAATTCACTATCAGTTTTTCGTCCGATTCGAAAATCTTTGACTCACAGCAGAACGGCCATAAGGTGCCCGAGGCAGCAATAGACCCATGGAGTCAAGTCGGCTGGAGGACGATGTATTGAATCGGGACGCAATTTGAGTGATCCATCGTCATTAGGTGGCCATGAACGTTACAATTCACTATCAGTTTTTCGTCCCATTCGATAATCTAGATTCACTGCCATAAGGTGCCCGAGGCAGCAATAGACCCATGGAGTCAACTCGGCTGGAGGACGATGTATTGAATCGGGACGCAATTTGCGTGGTCCATCGTTATTAGGTGGCCCTGAATGTTACAATTCACTATCAGTTTTTCGTCCGATTCGAAAATCTTTGACTCACAGCAGGACGGCCATTAGGTGCCCGAGGCAGCAATCGACCCATGGAGACAAGTCTGCTGGAGGACGATGTATTGAATCGGGACGCAATTTGAGTGATCCATCGTCATTAGGTGGCCCTAAACGTTACAATTCACTATCAGTTTTTCATCCCATTCTATAATCTAGACTCACAGCAGAACGGCCATAAGGTGCCCGAGGCAGCAATAGTCCCATGGAGTCAACTCGGCTGGAGGACGATGTATTGAATCGGGACGCAATTTGCGTGGTCTATCGTGATTAGGTGGCCCTGAATGTTACAATTCACTATCAGTTTTTCGTCCGATTCGAAAATCTTTGACTCACAGCAGAACGGCCATAAGGTGCCCGAGGCAGCAATAGACCCATGAAGTCAAGTCTGCTGGAGGACGATGTATTGAATCAGGACGCAATTTGAGTGATCCATCGTCATTAGGTGGCCCTGAACGTTACAATTCACTATCAGTTTTTCGTCCCATTCGATAATCTAGACTGACAGCAGAACGGCCATAAGGTGCCCGAGCCAGCAATAGTCCCATGGAGTCAAGTCGGCTGGGGACGATGTATTGAATCGGGGCGCAATTTGAGTGATCCATCGTCATTAGGTGGCCCTGAACGTTACAATTCACTATCAGTTTTTCGTCCCATTCGATAATCTAGATTCACAGCAGAATGGCCATAAGGTGCCCGAGGCAGCAATAGACCCATGGAGTCAACTCGGCTGGGAGACGATGTATTGAATCGGGGCGCAATTTGCGTGGTCCATCGTCATTAGGTGGCCCTGAATGTTACAATTCACTATCAGTTTTTCGTCCGATTCGAAAATCTTTGAGTCACAGCAGGCCTCCCATAAGGTGCCCGAGGCAGCAATAGACCCATGGAGACAAGTCTGCTGGAGGACGATGTATTGAATCGGGACGCAATTTGAGTGATCCATCGTCATTAGGTGGCCCTGAACCTTACAATTCACTATCAATTTTTCATCCCATTCTATAATCTAGACTCACAGCAGAACGGCCATAAGGTGCCCGAGGCAGCAATAGTCCCATGGAGTCAACTCGGCTGAAGGACGATGTATTGAATCGGGACGCAATTTGCGTGGTCTATCGTGATTAGGTGGCCCTGAATGTTACAAATCACTATCAGTTTTTCGTCCGATTCCAAAATCTTTGACTCACAGCAGAACGGCCATAAGGTGCCCGAGGCAGCAATAGACCCATGAAGTCAAGTCTGCTGGAGGACGATGTATTGAATCAGGACGCAATTTGAGTGATCCATCGTCATTAGGTGGCCCTGAACGTTACAATTCACTATCAGTTTTTCATCCCATTCTATAATGTTGACTCACAGCAGAACGGCCATGAGGTGCCCGAGGCAGCAATAGTCCCATGGAGTCAAGTCGCCTGGGGACGATGTATTGAACGGGACGCAATTTGAGTGATCCATCGTCATTAGGTGGCCCTGAACGTTACAATTCACTATCAGTTTTTCGTCCGATTCGAAAATCTTTGACTCACAGCAGAACGGCCATAAGGTGTCCGAGGCAGCAATAGACCCATGAAGTCAAGTCTGCTGGAGGACGATGTATTGAATCAGGACGCAATTTGAGTGATCCATCGTCATTAGGTGGCCCTGAACGTTACAATTCATTATCAGTTTTTCGTCCCATTCGATAATCTAGACTCACAGCAGAACGGCCATAGGGTGCCCGAGGCAGCAATAGACCCATGGAGACAAGTCGGCTTGGGACGATGTATTGAATCGGGACGCAATTTGAGTGATCCATCGTCATTAGGTGGCCCTGAACGTTACAATTCACTATCAGTTTTTCGTCCCATTCGATAATCTAGATTCACAGCAGAACGGCCATAAGGTGCCCGAGGCAGCAATAGACCCATGGAGTCAACTCGGCTGGGAGACGATGTATTGAATCGGGACGCAATTTGCGTGGTCCATCGTCATTAGGTGGCCCTGAATGTTACAATTCACTATCAGTTTTTCGTCCGATTCGAAAATCTTTGACTCACAGCAGAACGGCCATTAGGTGCCCGAGGCAGCAATCGACCCATGGAGACAAGACTGCTGGAGGACGATGTATTGAATCGGGACGCAATTTGAGTGATCCATCGTCATTAGGTGGCCCTGAACGTTACAATTCACTATCAGTTTTTCATCCCATTCTATAATCTAGACTCACAGCAGAACGGCCATAAGGTGCCCGAGGCAGCAATAGACGCATGGAGACAAGTCTGCTGGAGGACGATGTATTGAATCGGGACGCAATTTGAGTGTTCCATCGTCATTAGGTGGCCCTGAACGTTACAATTCACTATCAGTTTATCGTCCGATTCGAAAATCTTTGAGTCACAGCAGGCCTGCCATAAGGTGCCCGAGGCAGCAATAGACCCATGGAGACAAGTATGCTGGAGGACGATGTATTGAGTCGGGACGCAATTTGAGTGATCCATCGTCATTAGGTGGCCCTGAACGTTACAATTCACTATCAATTTTTCATCCCATTCTATAAACTAGACTCACAGCAGAACGGCCATAAGGTGCCCGAGGCAGCAATAGTCCCATGGAGTCAAGTCGGCTAGTGGACGATGTACTGAATCGGGACGCAATTTGTGTGGTCCATCGTCATTAGGTGGCCCTGAATGTTACAAATCTCTATCAGTTTTTCGTCCGATTCGAAAATCTTTGACTCACAGCAGAACGGCCATAAGGTGCCCGAGGCAGCAATAGACCCATGAAGTCAAGTCTGCTGGAGGACGATGTATTGAATCAGGACGCAATTTGAGTGATCCATCGTCATTAGGTGGCCCTGAACGTTACAATTCACTATCAGTTTTTCGTCCCATTCGATAATCTAGACTGACAGCAGAACGGCCATAAGGTGCCCGAGCCAGCAATAGTCCCATGGAGTCAAGTCGGCTGGGGACGATGTATTGAATCGGGGCGCAATTTGAGTGATCCATCGTCATTAGGTGGCCCTGAACGTTACAATTCACTATCAGTTTTTCGTCCCATTCGATAATCTAGATTCGCAGCAGAATGGCCATAAGGTGCCCGAGGCAGCAATAGACCCATGGAGTCAACTCGGCTGGAGGACGATGTATTGAATCGGGACGCAATTTGCGTGGTCTATCGTCATTAGGTGGCCCTGAATGTTACAATTCACTATCAGTTTTTCGTCCGATTCGAAAATCTTTGACTCACGGCAGAACGGCCATTAGGTTCCCGAGGCAGCAATCGACCCATGGAGACAAGTCTGCTGGAGGACGATGTATTGAATCGGGACGCAATTTGAGTGATCCATCGTCATTAGGAGGCCCTGAACGTTACAATTCACTATCAGTTTTTCGTCCCATTCGATAATCTAGACTCACAGCAGAACGGCCATAAGGTGCCCGAGGCAGCAATAGACTCATGGAGTCAAGTCGGCTGGAGGACGATGTATTGAATCGGGACGCAATTTGAGTGATCCATCTTCATTAGGAGGCCCTGAACGTTACAATTCACTATCAGTTTTTCGTCCCATTCGATAATCTAGACTCACAGCAGAACGGCCATAAGGTGCCCGAGGCAGCAATAGACCCATGGAGTCAAGTCGGCTGGAGGACGATGTATTGAATCGGGACGCAATTTGAGTGATCCATCGTCATTAGGTGGCCCTGAACGTTACAATTCACTATCAGTTTTTCGTCCCATTCGATAATCTAGATTCACAGCCATAAGGTGCCCGAGGCAGCAATAGACCCATGGAGTCAACTCGGCTGGAGGACGATGTATTGAATCGGGACGCAATTTGCGTGGTCCATCGTTATTAGGTGGCCCTGAATGTTACAATTCACTATCAGTTTTTCGTCCGATTCGAAAATCTTTGACTCACAGCAGGACGGCCATTAGGTGCCCGAGGCAGCAATCGACCCATGGAGACAAGTCTGCTGGAGGACGATGTATTGAATCGCGACGCAATGAGAGTGATCCATCGTCATTAGGAGGCCCTGAACGTTACAATTCACTATCAGTTTTTCGTTCCATTCGATAATCTAGACTCACAGCAGAACGGCCATAAGGTGCCCGAGGCAGCAATAGACCCATGGAGTCAAGTCGGCTGGAGGACGATGTATTGAATCGGGACGCAATTTGAGTGATCCATCGTCATTAGGAGGCCCTGAACGTTACAATTCACTATCAGTTTTTCGTCCGATTCGAAAATCTTTGAGTCACAGCATTCCTGCCATGAGGTGCCCGAGGCAGCAATAGACCCATGGAGACAAGTCTGCTGGAGGACGATGTATTGAATCGGGACGCAATTTGAGTGATTCATCGTCATTAGGTGGCCCTGAACGTTACAATTCACTATCAGATTTTCATCCCATTCTATAATCTAGACTCACAGCAGAACGGCCATAAGGTGCCCGAGGCAGCAATAGTGCCATGGAGTCAAGTCGGCTGGAGGACGATGTATTGAATCGGGACGCAATTTGAGTGATCCATCGTCATTAGGAGGCCCTGAACGTTACAATTCACTATCAGTTTTTCGTCCGATTCGAAAATCTTTGACTCACAGCAGGCCTGCCATAAGGTGCCCGAGGCAGCAATAGACCCATGGAGACAAGACTGCTGGAGGACGATGTATTGAATCGGGACGCAATTTGAGTGATCCGTCGTCATTAGGTGGCCCTGAACGTTACAATTCACTATCAATTTTTCATCCCATTCTATAATCTAGACTCACAGCATAACGGCCATAAGGTGCCCGAGGCAGCAATAGTCCCATGGAGTCAAGTCGGCTAGTGGACGATGTACTGAATCGGGACGCAATTTGTGTGGTCCATCGTCATGAGGTGGCCCTGAATGTTACAAATCACTATCAGTTTTTCGTCCGATTCGAAAATCTTTGACTCACAGCAGAACGGCCATCAGGTGACCGAGGCAGCAATCGACCCATGGAGACAAGTCTGCTGGAGGACGATGTATTGAATCGGGACGCAATTTGCGTGGTCTATCGTCATTAGGTGGCCCTGAATGTTACAATTCACTATCAGTTTTTCGTCCGATTCGAAAATCTTTGACTCACAGCAGAACGGCCATTAGGTGCCCGAGGCAGCAATCGACCCATGGAGACAAGTCTGCTGGAGGACGATGTATTTAATCGGGACGCAATTTGAGTGATCCATCGTCATTAGGAGGCCCTGAACGTTACAATTCACTATCAGTTTTTCGTCCCATTCGATAATCTAGACTCACAGCAGAACGGCCATAAGGTGCCCGAGGCAGCAATAGACTCATGGAGTCAAGTCGGCTGGAGGACGATGTATTGAATCGGGACGCAATTTGAGTGATCCATCTTCATTAGGAGGCCCTGAACGTTACAATTCACTATCAGTTTTTCGTCCCATTCGATAATCTAGACTCACAGCAGAACGGCCATAAGGTGCCCGAGGCAGCAATAGGCCCATGGAGTCAAGTCGGCTGGAGGACGATGTATTGAATCGGGACGCAATTTGAGTGATCCATCGTCATTAGGTGGCCCTGAACGTTACAATTCACTATCAGTTTTTCGTCCCATTCGATAATCTAGATTCACAGCCATAAGGTGCCCGAGGCAGCAATAGACCCATGGAGTCAACTCGGCTGGAGGACGATGTATTGAATCGGGACGCAATTTGCGTGGTCCATCGTTATTAGGTGGCCCTGAATGTTACAATTCACTATCAGTTTTTCGTCCGATTCGGAAATCTTTGACTCACAGCAGGACGGCCATTAGGTGCCCGAGGCAGCAATCGACCCATGGAGACAAGTCTGCTGGAGGACGATGTATTGAATCGGGACGCAATGAGAGTGATCCATCGTCATTAGGTGGCCCTGAACGTTACAATTCATTATCAGTTTTTCGTCCCATTCGATAATCTAGACTCACAGCAGAACGGCCATAGGGTGCCCGAGGCAGCAATAGACCCACGGAGACAAGTCGGCTGGAGGACGATGTATTGAATCGGGACGCAATTTGAGTGATCCATCGTCATTAGGTGGCCCTGAACGTTACAATTCACTATCAGTTTTTCGTCCCATTCGATAATCTAGATTCACAGCAGAACGGCCATAAGGTGCCCGATGCAGCAATAGACCCATGGAGTCAACTCGGCTGGGAGACGATGTATTGAATCGGGACGCAATTTGCGTGGTCCATCGTCATTAGGTGGCCCTGAATGTTACAATTCACTATCAGTTTTTCGTCCGATTCGAAAATCTTTGACTCACAGCAGAACGGCCATTAGGTGCCCGAGGCAGCAATCGACCCATGGAGACAAGTCTGCTGGAGGACGATGTATTGAATCGGGACGCAATTTGAGTGATCCATCGTCATTAGGTGGCCCTGAACGTTACAATTCACTATCAGTTTTTCATCCCATTCTATAATCTAGACTCACAGCAGAACGGCCATAAGGTGCCCGAGGCAGCAATAGACGCATGGAGACAAGTCTGCTGGAGGACGATGTATTGAATCGGGACGCAATTTGAGTGTTCCATCGTCATTAGGTGGCCCTGAACGTTACAATTCACTATCAGTTTATCGTCCGATTCGAAAATCTTTGAGTCACAGCAGGCCTGCCATAAGGTGCCCGAGGCAGCAATAGACCCATGGAGACAAGTATGCTGGAGGACGATGTATTGAATCGGGACGCAATTTGAGTGATCCATCGTCATTAGGTGGCCCTGAACGTTACAATTCACTATCAATTTTTCATCCCATTCTATAAACTAGACTCACAGCAGAACGGCCATAAGGTGCCCGAGGCAGCAATAGTCCCATGGAGTCAAGTCGGCTAGTGGACGATGTACTGAATCGGGACGCAATTTGTATGGTCCATCGTCATTAGGTGGCCCTGAATGTTACAAATCTCTATCAGTTTTTCGTCCGATTCGAAAATCTTTGACTCACAGCAGAACGGCCATTAGGTGCCCGAGGCAGCAATCGACCCATGGAGACAAGTCTGCTGGAGGACGATGTATTGAATCGGGACGCAATGAGAGTGATCCATCGTCATTAGGAGGCCCTGAACGTTACAATTCACTATCAGTTTTTCGTCCCATTCGATAATCTAGACTCACAGCAGAACGGCCATAAGGTGCCCGAGGCAGCAATAGACTCATGGAGTCAAGTCGGCTGGAGGACGATGTATTGAATCGGGACGCAATTTGAGTGATCCATCTTCATTAGGAGGCCCTGAACGTTACAATTCACTATCAGTTTTTCGTCCCATTCGATAATCTAGACTCACAGCAGAACGGCCATAAGGTGCCCGAGGCAGCAATAGACCCATGGAGTCAAGTCGGCTGGAGGACGATGTATTGAATCGGGACGCAATTTGAGTGATCCATCGTCATTAGGTGGCCCTGAACGTTACAATTCACTATCAGTTTTTCGTCCCATTCGATAATCTAGATTCACAGCCATAAGGTGCCCGAGGCAGCAATAGACCCATGGAGTCAACTCGGCTGGAGGACGATGTATTGAATCGGGACGCAATTTGCGTGGTCCATCGTTATTAGGTGGCCCTGAATGTTACAATTCACTATCAGTTTTTCGTCCGATTCGAAAATCTTTGACTCACAGCAGGACGGCCATTAGGTGCCCGAGGCAGCAATCGACCCATGGAGACAAGTCTGCTGGAGGACGATGTATTGAATCGCGACGCAATGAGAGTGATCCATCGTCATTAGGAGGCCCTGAACGTTACAATTCACTATCAGTTTTTCGTTCCATTCGATAATCTAGACTCACAGCAGAACGGCCATAAGGTGCCCGAGGCAGCAATAGACCCATGGAGTCAAGTCGGCTGGAGGACGATGTATTGAATCGGGACGCAATTTGAGTGATCCATCGTCATTAGGAGGCCCTGAACGTTACAATTCACTATCAGGTTTTCGTCCGATTCGAAAATCTTTGAGTCACAGCATTCCTGCCATAAGGTGCCCGAGGCAGCAATAGACCCATGGAGACAAGTCTGCTGGAGGACGATGTATTGAATCGGGACGCAATTTGAGTGATTCATCGTCATTAGGTGGCCCTGAACGTTACAATTCACTATCAGTTTTTCATCCCATTCTATAATCTAGACTCACAGCAGAACGGCCATAAGGTGCCCGAGGCAGCAATAGTGCCATGGAGTCAAGTCGGCTGGAGGACGATGTATTGAATCGGGACGCAATTTGAGTGATCCATCGTCATTAGGAGGCCCTGAACGTTACAATTCACTATCAGTTTTTCGTCCGATTCGAAAATCTTTGACTCACAGCAGGCCTGCCATAAGGTGCCCGAGGCAGCAATAGACCCATGGAGACAAGACTGCTGGAGGACGATGTATTGAATCGGGACGCAATTTGAGTGATCCGTCGTCATTAGGTGGCCCTGAACGTTACAATTCACTATCAATTTTTCATCCCATTCTATAATCTAGACTCACAGCATAACGGCCATAAGGTGCCCGAGGCAGCAATAGTCCCATGGAGTCAAGTCGGCTAGTGGACGATGTACTGAATCGGGACGCAATTTGTGTGGTCCATCGTCATGAGGTGGCCCTGAATAATACAAATCACTATCAGTTTTTCGTCCGATTCGAAAATCTTTGACTCACAGCAGAACGGCCATCAGGTGACCGAGGCAGCAATCGACCCATGGAGACAAGTCTGCTGGAGGACGATGTATTGAATCGGGACGCAATTTGCGTGGTCTATCGTCATTAGGTGGCCCTGAATGTTACAATTCACTATCAGTTTTTCGTCCGATTCGAAAATCTTTGACTCACAGCAGAACGGCCATTAGGTGCCCGAGGCAGCAATCGACCCATGGAGACAAGTCTGCTGGAGGACGATGTATTTAATCGGGACGCAATTTGAGTGATCCATCGTCATTAGGAGGCCCTGAACGTTACAATTCACTATCAGTTTTTCGTCCCATTCGATAATCTAGACTCACAGCAGAACGGCCATAAGGTGCCCGAGGCAGCAATAGACTCATGGAGTCAAGTCGGCTGGAGGACGATGTATTGAATCGGGACGCAATTTGAGTGATCCATCTTCATTAGGAGGCCCTGAACGTTACAATTCACTATCAGTTTTTCGTCCCATTCGATAATCTAGACTCACAGCAGAACGGCCATAAGGTGCCCGAGGCAGCAATAGGCCCATGGAGTCAAGTCGGCTGGAGGACGATGTATTGAATCGGGACGCAATTTGAGTGATCCATCGTCATTAGGTGGCCCTGAACGTTACAATTCACTATCAGTTTTTCGTCCCATTCGATAATCTAGATTCACAGCCATAAGGTGCCCGAGGCAGCAATAGACCCATGGAGTCAACTCGGCTGGAGGACGATGTATTGAATCGGGACGCAATTTGCGTGGTCCATCGTTATTAGGTGGCCCTGAATGTTACAATTCACTATCAGTTTTTCGTCCGATTCGGAAATCTTTGACTCACAGCAGGACGGCCATTAGGTGCCCGAGGCAGCAATCGACCCATGGAGACAAGTCTGCTGGAGGACGATGTATTGAATCGGGACGCAATGAGAGTGATCCATCGTCATTAGGTGGCCCTGAACGTTACAATTCATTATCAGTTTTTCGTCCCATTCGATAATCTAGACTCACAGCAGAACGGCCATAGGGTGCCCGAGGCAGCAATAGACCCACGGAGACAAGTCGGCTGGAGGACGATGTATTGAATCGGGACGCAATTTGAGTGATCCATCGTCATTAGGTGGCCCTGAACGTTACAATTCACTATCAGTTTTTCGTCCCATTCGATAATCTAGATTCACAGCAGAACGGCCATAAGGTGCCCGATGCAGCAATAGACCCATGGAGTCAACTCGGCTGGGAGACGATGTATTGAATCGGGACGCAATTTGCGTGGTCCATCGTCATTAGGTGGCCCTGAATGTTACAATTCACTATCAGTTTTTCGTCCGATTCGAAAATCTTTGACTCACAGCAGAACGGCCATTAGGTGCCCGAGGCAGCAATCGACCCATGGAGACAAGTCTGCTGGAGGACGATGTATTGAATCGGGACGCAATTTGAGTGATCCATCGTCATTAGGTGGCCCTGAACGTTACAATTCACTATCAGTTTTTCATCCCATTCTATAATCTAGACTCACAGCAGAACGGCCATAAGGTGCCCGAGGCAGCAATAGACGCATGGAGACAAGTCTGCTGGAGGACGATGTATTGAATCGGGACGCAATTTGAGTGTTCCATCGTCATTAGGTGGCCCTGAACGTTACAATTCACTATCAGTTTATCGTCCGATTCGAAAATCTTTGAGTCACAGCAGGCCTGCCATAAGGTGCCCGAGGCAGCAATAGACCCATGGAGACAAGTATGCTGGAGGACGATGTATTGAATCGGGACGCAATTTGAGTGATCCATCGTCATTAGGTGGCCCTGAACGTTACAATTCACTATCAATTTTTCATCCCATTCTATAAACTAGACTCACAGCAGAACGGCCATAAGGTGCCCGAGGCAGCAATAGTCCCATGGAGTCAAGTCGGCTAGTGGACGATGTACTGAATCGGGACGCAATTTGTATGGTCCATCGTCATTAGGTGGCCCTGAATGTTACAAATCTCTATCAGTTTTTCGTCCGATTCGAAAATCTTTGACTCACAGCAGAACGGCCATTAGGTGCCCGAGGCAGCAATCGACCCATGGAGACAAGTCTGCTGGAGGACGATGTATTGAATCGGGACGCAATGAGAGTGATCCATCGTCATTAGGAGGCCCTGAACGTTACAATTCACTATCAGTTTTTCGTCCCATTCGATAATCTAGACTCACAGCAGAACGGCCATAAGGTGCCCGAGGCAGCAATAGACTCATGGAGTCAAGTCGGCTGGAGGACGATGTATTGAATCGGGACGCAATTTGAGTGATCCATCTTCATTAGGAGGCCCTGAACGTTACAATTCACTATCAGTTTTTCGTCCCATTCGATAATCTAGACTCACAGCAGAACGGCCATAAGGTGCCCGAGGCAGCAATAGACCCATGGAGTCAAGTCGGCTGGAGGACGATGTATTGAATCGGAACGCAATTTGAGTGATCCATCGTCATTAGGTGGCCCTGAACGTTACAATTCACTATCAGTTTTTCGTCCCATTCGATAATCTAGATTCACAGCCATAAGGTGCCCGAGGCAGCAATAGACCCATGGAGTCAACTCGGCTGGAGGACGATGTATTGAATCGGGACGCAATTTGCGTGGTCCATCGTTATTAGGTGGCCCTGAATGTTACAATTCACTATCAGTTTTTCGTCCGATTCGAAAATCTTTGACTCACAGCAGGACGGCCATTAGGTGCCCGAGGCAGCAATCGACCCATGGAGACAAGTCTGCTGGAGGACGATGTATTGAATCGGGACGCAATAAGAGTGATCCATCGTCATTAGGAGGCCCTGAACGTTACAATTCACTATCAGTTTTTCGTTCCATTCGATAATCTAGACTCAAAGCAGAACGGCCATAAGGTGCCCGAGGCAGCAATAGACCCATGGAGTCAAGTCGGCTGGAGGACGATGTATTGAATCGGGACGCAATTTGAGTGATCCATCGTCATTAGGAGGCCCTGAACGTTACAATTCACTATCAGTTTTTCGTCCGATTCGAAAATCTTTGAGTCACAGCAGGCCTGCCATAAGGTGCCCGAGGCAGCAATAGACCCATGGAGACAAGTCTGCTGGAGGACGATGTATTGAATCGGGACGCAATTTGAGTGATTCATCGTCATTAGGTGGCCCTGAACGTTACAATTCACTATCAGTTTTTCATCCCATTCTATAATCTAGACTCACAGCAGAACGGCCATAAGGTGCCCGAGGCAGCAATAGTGCCATGGAGTCAAGTCGGCTGGAGGACGATGTATTGAATCGGGACGCAATTTGAGTGATCCATCGTCATTAGGAGGCCCTGAACGTTACAATTCACTATCAGTTTTTCGTCCGATTCGAAAATCTTTGACTCACAGCAGGCCTGCCATAAGGTGCCCGAGGCAGCAATAGACCCATGGAGACAAGACTGCTGGAGGACGATGTATTGAATCGGGACGCAATTTGAGTGATCCGTCGTCATTAGGTGGCCCTGAACGTTACAATTCACTATCAATTTTTCATCCCATTCTATAATCTAGACTCACAGCATAACGGCCATAAGGTGCCCGAGGCAGCAATAGTCCCATGGAGTCAAGTCGGCTAGTGGACGATGTACTGAATCGGGACGCAATTTGTGTGGTCCATCGTCATGAGGTGGCCCTGAATGTTACAAATCACTATCAGTTTTTCGTCCGATTCGAAAATCTTTGACTCACAGCAGAACGGCCATCAGGTGACCGAGGCAGCAATCGACCCATGGAGACAAGTCTGCTGGAGGACGATGTATTGAATCGGGACGCAATTTGCGTGGTCTATCGTCATTAGGTGGCCCTGAATGTTACAATTCACTATCAGTTTTTCGTCCGATTCGAAAATCTTTGACTCACAGCAGAACGGCCATTAGGTGCCCGAGGCAGCAATCGACCCATGGAGACAAGTCTGCTGGAGGACGATGTATTTAATCGGGACGCAATTTGAGTGATCCATCGTCATTAGGAGGCCCTGAACGTTACAATTCACTATCAGTTTTTCGTCCCATTCGATAATCTAGACTCACAGCAGAACGGCCATAAGGTGCCCGAGGCAGCAATAGACTCATGGAGTCAAGTCGGCTGGAGGACGATGTATTGAATCGGGACGCAATTTGAGTGATCCATCTTCATTAGGAGGCCCTGAACGTTACAATTCACTATCAGTTTTTCGTCCCATTCGATAATCTAGACTCACAGCAGAACGGCCATAAGGTGCCCGAGGCAGCAATAGGCCCATGGAGTCAAGTCGGCTGGAGGACGATGTATTGAATCGGGACGCAATTTGAGTGATCCATCGTCATTAGGTGGCCCTGAACGTTACAATTCACTATCAGTTTTTCGTCCCATTCGATAATCTAGATTCACAGCCATAAGGTGCCCGAGGCAGCAATAGACCCATGGAGTCAACTCGGCTGGAGGACGATGTATTGAATCGGGACGCAATTTGCGTGGTCCATCGTTATTAGGTGGCCCTGAATGTTACAATTCACTATCAGTTTTTCGTCCGATTCGGAAATCTTTGACTCACAGCAGGACGGCCATTAGGTGCCCGAGGCAGCAATCGACCCATGGAGACAAGTCTGCTGGAGGACGATGTATTGAATCGGGACGCAATGAGAGTGATCCATCGTCATTAGGTGGCCCTGAACGTTACAATTCATTATCAGTTTTTCGTCCCATTCGATAATCTAGACTCACAGCAGAACGGCCATAGGGTGCCCGAGGCAGCAATAGACCCACGGAGACAAGTCGGCTGGAGGACGATGTATTGAATCGGGACGCAATTTGAGTGATCCATCGTCATTAGGTGGCCCTGAACGTTACAATTCACTATCAGTTTTTCGTCCCATTCGATAATCTAGATTCACAGCAGAACGGCCATAAGGTGCCCGATGCAGCAATAGACCCATGGAGTCAACTCGGCTGGGAGACGATGTATTGAATCGGGACGCAATTTGCGTGGTCCATCGTCATTAGGTGGCCCTGAATGTTACAATTCACTATCAGTTTTTCGTCCGATTCGAAAATCTTTGACTCACAGCAGAACGGCCATTAGGTGCCCGAGGCAGCAATCGACCCATGGAGACAAGTCTGCTGGAGGACGATGTATTGAATCGGGACGCAATTTGAGTGATCCATCGTCATTAGGTGGCCCTGAACGTTACAATTCACTATCAGTTTTTCATCCCATTCTATAATCTAGACTCACAGCAGAACGGCCATAAGGTGCACGAGGCAGCAATAGACGCATGGAGACAAGTCTGCTGGAGGACGATGTATTGAATCGGGACGCAATTTGAGTGTTCCATCGTCATTAGGTGGCCCTGAACGTTACAATTCACTATCAGTTTATCGTCCGATTCGAAAATCTTTGAGTCACAGCAGGCCTGCCATAAGGTGCCCGAGGCAGCAATAGACCCATGGAGACAAGTATGCTGGAGGACGATGTATTGAATCGGGACGCAATTTGAGTGATCCATCGTCATTAGGTGGCCCTGAACGTTACAATTCACTATCAATTTTTCATCCCATTCTATAAACTAGACTCACAGCAGAACGGCCATAAGGTGCCCGAGGCAGCAATAGTCCCATGGAGTCAAGTCGGCTAGTGGACGATGTACTGAATCGGGACGCAATTTGTATGGTCCATCGTCATTAGGTGGCCCTGAATGTTACAAATCTCTATCAGTTTTTCGTCCGATTCGAAAATCTTTGACTCACAGCAGAACGGCCATTAGGTGCCCGAGGCAGCAATCGACCCATGGAGACAAGTCTGCTGGAGGACGATGTATTGAATCGGGACGCAATGAGAGTGATCCATCGTCATTAGGAGGCCCTGAACGTTACAATTCACTATCAGTTTTTCGTCCCATTCGATAATCTAGACTCACAGCAGAACGGCCATAAGGTGCCCGAGGCAGCAATAGACTCATGGAGTCAAGTCGGCTGGAGGACGATGTATTGAATCGGGACGCAATTTGAGTGATCCATCTTCATTAGGAGGCCCTGAACGTTACAATTCACTATCAGTTTTTCGTCCCATTCGATAATCTAGACTCACAGCAGAACGGCCATAAGGTGCCCGAGGCAGCAATAGACCCATGGAGTCAAGTCGGCTGGAGGACGATGTATTGAATCGGGACGCAATTTGAGTGATCCATCGTCATTAGGTGGCCCTGAACGTTACAATTCACTATCAGTTTTTCGTCCCATTCGATAATCTAGATTCACAGCCATAAGGTGCCCGAGGCAGCAATAGACCCATGGAGTCAACTCGGCTGGAGGACGATGTATTGAATCGGGACGCAATTTGCGTGGTCCATCGTTATTAGGTGGCCCTGAATGTTACAATTCACTATCAGTTTTTCGTCCGATTCGAAAATCTTTGACTCACAGCAGGACGGCCATTAGGTGCCCGAGGCAGCAATCGACCCATGGAGACAAGTCTGCTGGAGGACGATGTATTGAATCGGGACGCAATAAGAGTGATCCATCGTCATTAGGAGGCCCTGAACGTTACAATTCACTATCAGTTTTTCGTTCCATTCGATAATCTAGACTCAAAGCAGAACGGCCATAAGGTGCCCGAGGCAGCAATAGACCCATGGAGTCAAGTCGGCTGGAGGACGATGTATTGAATCGGGACGCAATTTGAGTGATCCATCGTCATTAGGAGGCCCTGAACGTTACAATTCACTATCAGTTTTTCGTCCGATTCGAAAATCTTTGAGTCACAGCAGGCCTGCCATAAGGTGCCCGAGGCAGCAATAGACCCATGGAGACAAGTCTGCTGGAGGACGATGTATTGAATCGGGACGCAATTTGAGTGATTCATCGTCATTAGGTGGCCCTGAACGTTACAATTCACTATCAGTTTTTCATCCCATTCTATAATCTAGACTCACAGCAGAACGGCCATAAGGTGCCCGAGGCAGCAATAGTGCCATGGAGTCAAGTCGGCTGGAGGACGATGTATTGAATCGGGACGCAATTTGAGTGATCCATCGTCATTAGGAGGCCCTGAACGTTACAATTCACTATCAGTTTTTCGTCCGATTCGAAAATCTTTGACTCACAGCAGGCCTGCCATAAGGTGCCCGAGGCAGCAATAGACCCATGGAGACAAGACTGCTGGAGGACGATGTATTGAATCGGGACGCAATTTGAGTGATCCGTCGTCATTAGGTGGCCCTGAACGTTACAATTCACTATCAATTTTTCATCCCATTCTATAATCTAGACTCACAGCATAACGGCCATAAGGTGCCCGAGGCAGCAATAGTCCCATGGAGTCAAGTCGGCTAGTGGACGATGTACTGAATCGGGACGCAATTTGTGTGGTCCATCGTCATGAGGTGGCCCTGAATGTTACAAATCACTATCAGTTTTTCGTCCGATTCGAAAATCTTTGACTCACAGCAGAACGGCCATCAGGTGACCGAGGCAGCAATCGACCCATGGAGACAAGTCTGCTGGAGGACGATGTATTGAATCGGGACGCAATTTGCGTGGTCTATCGTCATTAGGTGGCCCTGAATGTTACAATTCACTATCAGTTTTTCGTCCGATTCGAAAATCTTTGACTCACAGCAGAACGGCCATTAGGTGCCCGAGGCAGCAATCGACCCATGCAGACAAGTCTGCTGGAGGACGATGTATTTAATCGGGACGCAATTTGAGTGATCCATCGTCATTAGGAGGCCCTGAACGTTACAATTCACTATCAGTTTTTCGTCCCATTCGATAATCTAGACTCACAGCAGAACGGCCATAAGGTGCCCGAGGCAGCAATAGACTCATGGAGTCAAGTCGGCTGGAGGACGATGTATTGAATCGGGACGCAATTTGAGTGATCCATCTTCATTAGGAGGCCCTGAACGTTACAATTCACTATCAGTTTTTCGTCCCATTCGATAATCTAGACTCACAGCAGAACGGCCATAAGGTGCCCGAGGCAGCAATAGACCCATGGAGTCAAGTCGGCTGGAGGACGATGTATTGAATCGGGACGCAATTTGAGTGATCCATCGTCATTAGGTGGCCCTGAACGTTACAATTCACTATCAGTTTTTCGTCCCATTCGATAATCTAGATTCACAGCCATAAGGTGCCCGAGGCAGCAATAGACCCATGGAGTCAACTCGGCTGGAGGACGATGTATTGAATCGGGACGCAATTTGCGTGGTCCATCGTTATTAGGTGGCCCTGAATGTTACAATTCACTATCAGTTTTTCGTCCGATTCGGAAATCTTTGACTCACAGCAGGACGGCCATTAGGTGCCCGAGGCAGCAATCGACCCATGGAGACAAGTCTGCTGGAGGACGATGTATTGAATCGGGACGCAATGAGAGTGATCCATCGTCATTAGGAGGCCCTGAACGTTACAATTCACTATCAGTTTTTCGTTCCATTCGATAATCTAGACTCACAGCAGAACGGCCATAAGGTGCCCGAGGCAGCAATAGACCCATGGAGTCAAGTCGGCTGGAGGACGATGTATTGAATCGGGACGCAATTTGAGTGATCCATCGTCATTAGGAGGCCCTGAACGTTACAATTCACTATCAGTTTTTCGTCCGATTCGAAAATCTTTGAGTCACAGCAGGCCTGCCATAAGGTGCCCGAGGCAGCAATAGACCCATGGAGACAAGTCTGCTGGAGGACGATGTATTGATCGGGACGCAATTTGAGTGATTCATCGTCATTAGGTGGCCCTGAACGTTACAATTCACTATCAGTTTTTCATCCCATTCTATAATGTAGACTCACAGCAGAACGGCCATAAGGTGCCCGAGGCAGCAATAGTGCCATGGAGTCAAGTCGGCTGGAGGACGATGTATTGAATCGGGACGCAATTTGAGTGATCCATCGTCATTAGGAGGCCCTGAACGTTACAATTCACTATCAGTTTTTCGTCCGATTCGAAAATCTTTGAGTCACAGCAGGCCTGCCATAAGGTGCCCGAGGCAGCAATAGACCCATGGAGACAAGACTGCTGGAGGACGATGTATTGAATCGGGACGCAATTTGAGTGATCCATCGTCATTAGGTGGCCCTGAACGTTACAATTCACTATCAATTTTTCATCCCATTCTATAATCTAGACTCACAGCAGAACGGCCATAAGGTGCCCGAGGCAGCAATAGTCCCATGGAGTCAAGTCGGCTAGTGGACGATGTACTGAATCGGGACGCAATTTGTGTGGTCCATCGTCATGAGGTGGCCCTGAATGTTACATATCACTATCAGTTTTTCGTACGATTCGAAAATCTTTGACTCACAGCAGAACGGCCATCAGGTGCCCGAGGCAGCAATCGACCCATGGAGACAAGTCTGCTGGAGGACGATGTATTGAATCGGGACGCAATTTGAGTGATCCATCGTCATTAGGTGGCCCTGAAAGTTACAATTCACTATCAGTTTTCCGTCCGATTCGAAAATCTTTGACTCACAGCAGAACGGCCATAAGGTGCCCGAGGCAGCAATAGACCCATGAAGTCAAGTCTGCTGGAGGACGATGTATTGAATCAGGACGC
Organism: Schistocerca cancellata; assembly: GCF_023864275.1. NCBI lineage: Eukaryota > Metazoa > Arthropoda > Insecta > Orthoptera > Acrididae > Schistocerca > Schistocerca cancellata. The sequence continues at coordinate 929,713 of NW_026047092.1, read as the reverse complement.
AATTTGAGTGATCCATCGTCATTAGGTGGCCCTGAACGTTACAATTCACTATCAGTTTTTCGTCCCATTCGATAATCTAGACTCACAGCAGTACGGCCATAAGGTGCCCGAGGCAGCAATAGACCCATGGAGACAAGTCGGCTGGGGACGATGTATTGAATCGGGACGCAATTTGAGTGATCCATCGTCATTAGGTGGCCCTGAACGTTACAATTCACTATCAGTTTTTCGTCCCATTCGATAATCTAGATTCACAGCAGAACGGCCATAAGGTGCCCGAGGCAGCAATAGAACCCATGGAGTCAACTCGGCTGGAAGACGATGTATTGAATCGGGACGCAATTTGGGTGGTCCATCGTCATTAGGTGGCCCTGACTGTTACAATTCACTATCAGTTTTTCGTCCGATTCGAAAATCTTTGACTTACAGCAGAACGGCCATTAGGTGCCAGAGGCAGCAATCGACCCATGGAGACAAGTCTGCTGGAGGACGTTGTATTGAATCGGGACGCAATTTGAGTGATCCATCGTCATTAGGAGGCCCTGAACGTTACAATTCACTATCAGTTTTTCGTCCCATTCGATAATCTAGATTCACAGCAGAACGGCCATAAGGTGCCCGAGGCAGCAATAGACCCATGGAGTCAACTCGGCTAAAGGACGATGTATTGAATCGGGACGCAATTTGCGTGGTCCATCGTCATTAGGTGGCCCTGAATGTTACAATTCACTATCAGTTTTTCGTCCGATTCGAAAATCTTTGACTCACAGCAGAACGGCCATTAGGTGCCCGAGGCAGCAATCGACCCATGGAGACAAGTCTGCTGGAGGACGATGTATTGAATCGGGACGCAATTTGAGTGATCCATCGTCATTAGGAGGCCCTGAACGTTACAATTCACTATCAGTTTTTCGTCCCATTCGATAATCTAGACTCACAGCAGAACGGCCATAAGGTGCCCGAGGCAGCAATAGACCCATGGAGACAAGTCGGCTGGAGGACGATGTATTGAATCGGGACGCAATTTGAGTGATCCATCGTCATTAGGTGGCCCTGAACGTTACAATTCACTATCAGTTTTTCGTCCCATTCGATAATCTAGATTCACAGCAGAACGGCCATAAGGTGCCCGATGCAGCAATAGACCCATGGAGTCAACTCGGCTGGGAGACGATGTATTGAATCGGGACGCAATTTGCGTGGTCCATCGTCATTAGGTGGCCCTGAATGTTACAATTCACTATCAGTTTTTCGTCCGATTCGAAAATCTTTGACTCACAGCAGAACGGCCATTAGGTGCCCGAGGCAGCAATCGACCCATGGAGACAAGTCTGCTGGAGGACGATGTATTGAATCGGGACGCAATTTGAGTGATCCATCGTCATTAGGAGGCCCTGAACGTTACAATTCACTATCAGTTTTTCGTCCCATTCGATAATCTAGCCTCACAGCAGAACGGCCATAAGGTGCCCGAGGCAGCAATAGACCCATGGAGACAAGTCGGCTGGAGGACGATGTATTGAATCGGGACGCAATTTGAGTGATCCATCGTCATTAGGTGGCCCTGAACGTTACAATTCACTATCAGTTTTTCGTCCCATTCGATAATCTAGATTCACAGCAGAACGGCCATAAGGTGCCCGATGCAGCAATAGACCCATGGAGTCAACTCGGCTGGGAGACGATGTATTGAATCGGGACGCAATTTGCGTGGTCCATCGTCATTAGGTGGCCCTGAATGTTACAATTCACTATCAGTTTTTCGTCCGATTCGAAAATCTTTGACTCACAGCAGAACGGCCATAAGGTGCCCGAGGCAGCAATAGACCCATGGAGTCAACTCGGCTAAAGAACGATGTATTGAATCGGGACGCAATTTGCGTGGTCCATCGTCATTAGGTGGCCCTGAATGTTACAATTCACTATCAGTTTTTCGTCCGATTCGAAAATCTTTGACTCACAGCAGAACGGCCATTAGGTGCCCGAGGCAGCAATCGACCCATGGAGACAAGTCTGCTGGAGGACGATGTATTGAATCGGGACGCAATTTGAGTGATCCATCGTCATTAGGAGGCCCTGAACGTTACAATTCACTATCAGTTTTTCGTCCCATTCGATAATCTAGACTCACAGCAGAACGGCCATAAGGTGCCCGAGGCAGCAATAGACCCACGGAGACAAGTCGGCTGGAGGACGATGTATTGAATGGGGACGCAATTTGAGTGATCCATCGTCATTAGGTGGCCCTGAACGTTACAATTCACTATCAGTTTTTCGTCCCATTCGATAATCTAGATTCACAGCAGAACGGCCATAAGGTGCCCGATGCAGCAATAGACCCATGGAGTCAACTCGGCTGGGAGACGATGTATTGAATCGGGACGCAATTTGCGTGGTCCATCGTCATTAGGTGGCCCTGAATGTTACAATTCACTATCAGTTTTTCGTCCGATTCGAAAATCTTTGACTCACAGCAGAACGGCCATTAGGTGCCCGAGGCAGCAATAGACGCATGGAGACAAGTCTGCTGGAGGACGATGTATTGAATCGGGACGCAATTTGAGTGTTCCATCGTCATTAGGTGGCCCTGAACGTTACAATTCACTATCAGTTTATCGTCCGATTCGAAAATCTTTGAGTCACAGCAGGCCTGCCATAAGGTGCCCGAGGCAGCAATAGACCCATGGAGACAAGTATGCTGGAGGACGATGTATTGAATCGGGACGCAATTTGAGTGATCCATCGTCATTAGGTGGCCCTGAACGTTACAATTCACTATCAATTTTTCATCCCATTCTATAAACTAGACTCACAGCAGAACGGCCATAAGGTGCCCGAGGCAGCAATAGTCCCATGGAGTCAAGTCGGCTAGTGGACGATGTACTGAATCGGGACGCAATTTGTGTGGTCCATCGTCATTAGGTGGCCCTGAATGTTACAAATCTCTATCAGTTTTTCGTCCGATTCGAAAATCTTTGACTCACAGCAGAACGGCCATTAGGTGCCCGAGGCAGCAATCGACCCATGGAGACAAGTCTGCTGGAGGACGATGTATTGAATCGGGACGCAATGAGAGTGATCCATCGTCATTAGGAGGCCCTGAACGTTACAATTCACTATCAGTTTTTCGTCCCATTCGATAATCTAGACTCACAGCAGAACGGCCATAAGGTGCCCGAGGCAGCAATAGACTCATGGAGTCAAGTCGGCTGGAGGACGATGTATTGAATCGGGACGCAATTTGAGTGATCCATCTTCATTAGGAGGCCCTGAACGTTACAATTCACTATCAGTTTTTCGTCCCATTCGATAATCTAGACTCACAGCAGAACGGCCATAAGGTGCCCGAGGCAGCAATAGACCCATGGAGTCAAGTCGGCTGGAGGACGATGTATTGAATCGGGACGCAATTTGAGTGATCCATCGTCATTAGGTGGCCCTGAACGTTACAATTCACTATCAGTTTTTCGTCCCATTCGATAATCTAGATTCACAGCCATAAGGTGCCCGAGGCAGCAATAGACCCATGGAGTCAACTCGGCTGGAGGACGATGTATTGAATCGGGACGCAATTTGCGTGGTCCATCGTTATTAGGTGGCCCTGAATGTTACAATTCACTATCAGTTTTTCGTCCGATTCGAAAATCTTTGACTCACAGCAGGACGGCCATTAGGTGCCCGAGGCAGCACTCGACCCATGGAGACAAGTCTGCTGGAGGACGATGTATTGAATCGGGACGCAATAAGAGTGATCCATCGTCATTAGGAGGCCCTGAACGTTACAATTCACTATCAGTTTTTCGTTCCATTCGATAATCTAGACTCACAGCAGAACGGCCATAAGGTGCCCGAGGCAGCAATAGACCCATGGAGTCAAGTCGGCTGGAGGACGATGTATTGAATCGGGACGCAATTTGAGTGATCCATCGTCATTAGGAGGCCCTGAACGTTACAATTCACTATCAGTTTTTCGTCCGATTCGAAAATCTTTGACTCACAGCAGGCCTGCCATAAGGTGCCCGAGGCAGCAATAGACCCATGGAGACAAGACTGCTGGAGGACGATGTATTGAATCGGGACGCAATTTGAGTGATCCGTCGTCATTAGGTGGCCCTGAACGTTACAATTCACTATCAATTTTTCATCCCATTCTATAATCTAGACTCACAGCAGAACGGCCATAAGGTGCCCGAGGCAGCAATAGTGCCATGGAGTCAAGTCGGCTGGAGGACGATGTATTGAATCGGGACGCAATTTGAGTGATCCATCGTCATTAGGAGGCCCTGAACGTTACAATTCACTATCAGTTTTTCGTCCGATTCGAAAATCTTTGAGTCACAGCAGGCCTGCCATAAGGTGCCCGAGGCAGCAATAGACCCATGGAGACAAGACTGCTGGAGGACGATGTATTGAATCGGGACGCAATTTGAGTGATCCATCGTCATTAGGTGGCCCTGAACGTTACAATTCACTATCAATTTTTCATCCCATTCTATAATCTAGACTCACAGCAGAACGGCCATAAGGTGCCCGAGGCAGCAATAGTCCCATGGAGTCAAGTCGGCTAGTGGACGATGTACTGAATCGGGACGCAATTTGTGTGGTCCATCGTCATGAGGTGGCCCTGAATGTTACATATCACTATCAGTTTTTCGTACGATTCGAAAATCTTTGACTCACAGCAGAACGGCCATCAGGTGCCCGAGGCAGCAATCGACCCATGGAGACAAGTCTGCTGGAGGACGATGTATTGAATCGGGACGCAATTTGAGTGATCCATCGTCATTAGGTGGCCCTGAAAGTTACAATTCACTATCAGTTTTTCGTCCGATTCGAAAATCTTTGACTCACAGCAGAACGGCCATATGGTGCCCGAGGCAGCAATAGACCCATGAAGTCAAGTCTGCTGGAGGACGATGTATTGAATCAGGACGCAATTTGAGTGATCCATCGTCATTAGGTGGCCCTGAACGTTACAATTCACTATCAGTTTTTCGTCCCATTCGATAATCTAGACTCACAGCAGTACGGCCATAAGGTGCCCGAGGCAGCAATAGACCCATGGAGACAAGTCGGCTGGGGACGATGTATTGAATCGGGACGCAATTTGAGTGATCCATCGTCATTAGGTGGCCCTGAACGTTACAATTCACTATCAGTTTTTCGTCCCATTCGATAATCTAGATTCACAGCAGAACGGCCATAAGGTGCCCGAGGCAGCAATAGAACCCATGGAGTCAACTCGGCTGGAAGACGATGTATTGAATCGGGACGCAATTTGGGTGGTCCATCGTCATTAGGTGGCCCTGACTGTTACAATTCACTATCAGTTTTTCGTCCGATTCGAAAATCTTTGACTTACAGCAGAACGGCCATTAGGTGCCAGAGGCAGCAATCGACCCATGGAGACAAGTCTGCTGGAGGACGATGTATTGAATCGGGACGCAATTTGAGTGATCCATCGTCATTAGGAGGCCCTGAACGTTACAATTCACTATCAGTTTTTCGTCCCATTCGATAATCTAGATTCACAGCAGAACGGCCATAAGGTGCCCGAGGCAGCAATAGACCCATGGAGTCAACTCGGCTAAAGGACGATGTATTGAATCGGGACGCAATTTGCGTGGTCCATCGTCATTAGGTGGCCCTGAATGTTACAATTCACTATCAGTTTTTCGTCCGATTCGAAAATCTTTGACTCACAGCAGAACGGCCATTAGGTGCCCGAGGCAGCAATCGACCCATGGAGACAAGTCTGCTGGAGGACGATGTATTGAATCGGGACGCAATTTGAGTGATCCATCGTCATTAGGAGGCCCTGAACGTTACAATTCACTATCAGTTTTTCGTCCCATTCGATAATCTAGACTCACAGCAGAACGGCCATAAGGTGCCCGAGGCAGCAATAGACCCATGGAGACAAGTCGGCTGGAGGACGATGTATTGAATCGGGACGCAATTTGAGTGATCCATCGTCATTAGGTGGCCCTGAACGTTACAATTCACTATCAGTTTTTCGTCCCATTCGATAATCTAGATTCACAGCAGAACGGCCATAAGGTGCCCGATGCAACAATAGACCCATGGAGTCAACTCGGCTGGGAGACGATGTATTGAATCGGGACGCAATTTGCGTGGTCCATCGTCATTAGGTGGCCCTGAATGTTACAATTCACTATCAGTTTTTCGTCCGATTCGAAAATCTTTGACTCACAGCAGAACGGCCATTAGGTGCCCGAGGCAGCAATCGACCCATGGAGACAAGTCTGCTGGAGGACGATGTATTGAATCGGGACGCAATTTGAGTGATCCATCGTCATTAGGAGGCCCTGAACGTTACAATTCACTATCAGTTTTTCGTCCCATTCGATAATCTAGCCTCACAGCAGAACGGCCATAAGGTGCCCGAGGCAGCAATAGACCCATGGAGACAAGTCGGCTGGAGGACGATGTATTGAATCGGGACGCAATTTGAGTGATCCATCGTCATTAGGTGGCCCTGAACGTTACAATTCACTATCAGTTTTTCGTCCCATTCGATAATCTAGATTCACAGCAGAACGGCCATAAGGTGCCCGATGCAGCAATAGACCCATGGAGTCAACTCGGCTGGGAGACGATGTATTGAATCGGGACGCAATTTGCGTGGTCCATCGTCATTAGGTGGCCCTGAATGTTACAATTCACTATCAGTTTTTCGTCCGATTCGAAAATCTTTGACTCACAGCAGAACGGCCATAAGGTGCCCGAGGCAGCAATAGACCCATGGAGTCAACTCGGCTAAAGGACGATGTATTGAATCGGGACGCAATTTGCGTGGTCCATCGTCATTAGGTGGCCCTGAATGTTACAATTCACTATCAGTTTTTCGTCCGATTCGAAAATCTTTGACTCACAGCAGAACGGCCATTAGGTGCCCGAGGCAGCAATCGACCCATGGAGACAAGTCTGCTGGAGGACGATGTATTGAATCGGGACGCAATTTGAGTGATCCATCGTCATTAGGAGGCCCTGAACGTTACAATTCACTATCAGTTTTTCGTCCCATTCGATAATCTAGACTCACAGCAGAACGGCCATAAGGTGCCCGAGGCAGCAATAGACCCACGGAGACAAGTCGGCTGGAGGACGATGTATTGAATGGGGACGCAATTTGAGTGATCCATCGTCATTAGGTGGCCCTGAACGTTACAATTCACTATCAGTTTTTCGTCCCATTCGATAATCTAGATTCACAGCAGAACGGCCATAAGGTGCCCGATGCAGCAATAGACCCATGGAGTCAACTCGGCTGGGAGACGATGTATTGAATCGGGACGCAATTTGCGTGGTCCATCGTCATTAGGTGGCCCTGAATGTTACAATTCACTATCAGTTTTTCGTCCGATTCGAAAATCTTTGACTCACAGCAGAACGGCCATTAGGTGCCCGAGGCAGCAATAGACGCATGGAGACAAGTCTGCTGGAGGACGATGTATTGAATCGGGACGCAATTTGAGTGTTCCATCGTCATTAGGTGGCCCTGAACGTTACAATTCACTATCAGTTTATCGTCCGATTCGAAAATCTTTGAGTCACAGCAGGCCTGCCATAAGGTGCCCGAGGCAGCAATAGACCCATGGAGACAAGTATGCTGGAGGACGATGTATTGAATCGGGACGCAATTTGAGTGATCCATCGTCATTAGGTGGCCCTGAACGTTACAATTCACTATCAATTTTTCATCCCATTCTATAAACTAGACTCACAGCAGAACGGCCATAAGGTGCCCGAGGCAGCAATAGTCCCATGGAGTCAAGTCGGCTAGTGGACGATGTACTGAATCGGGACGCAATTTGTGTGGTCCATCGTCATTAGGTGGCCCTGAATGTTACAAATCTCTATCAGTTTTTCGTCCGATTCGAAAATCTTTGACTCACAGCAGAACGGCCATTAGGTGCCCGAGGCAGCAATCGACCCATGGAGACAAGTCTGCTGGAGGACGATGTATTGAATCGGGACGCAATGAGAGTGATCCATCGTCATTAGGAGGCCCTGAACGTTACAATTCACTATCAGTTTTTCGTCCCATTCGATAATCTAGACTCACAGCAGAACGGCCATAAGGTGCCCGAGGCAGCAATAGACTCATGGAGTCAAGTCGGCTGGAGGACGATGTATTGAATCGGGACGCAATTTGAGTGATCCATCTTCATTAGGAGGCCCTGAACGTTACAATTCACTATCAGTTTTTCGTCCCATTCGATAATCTAGACTCACAGCAGAACGGCCATAAGGTGCCCGAGGCAGCAATAGACCCATGGAGTCAAGTCGGCTGGAGGACGATGTATTGAATCGGGACGCAATTTGAGTGATCCATCGTCATTAGGTGGCCCTGAACGTTACAATTCACTATCAGTTTTTCGTCCCATTCGATAATCTAGATTCACAGCCATAAGGTGCCCGAGGCAGCAATAGACCCATGGAGTCAACTCGGCTGGAGGACGATGTATTGAATCGGGACGCAATTTGCGTGGTCCATCGTTATTAGGTGGCCCTGAATGTTACAATTCACTATCAGTTTTTCGTCCGATTCGAAAATCTTTGACTCACAGCAGGACGGCCATTAGGTGCCCGAGGCAGCACTCGACCCATGGAGACAAGTCTGCTGGAGGACGATGTATTGAATCGGGACGCAATAAGAGTGATCCATCGTCATTAGGAGGCCCTGAACGTTACAATTCACTATCAGTTTTTCGTTCCATTCGATAATCTAGACTCACAGCAGAACGGCCATAAGGTGCCCGAGGCAGCAATAGACCCATGGAGTCAAGTCGGCTGGAGGACGATGTATTGAATCGGGACGCAATTTGAGTGATCCATCGTCATTAGGAGGCCCTGAACGTTACAATTCACTATCAGTTTTTCGTCCGATTCGAAAATCTTTGACTCACAGCAGGCCTGCCATAAGGTGCCCGAGGCAGCAATAGACCCATGGAGACAAGACTGCTGGAGGACGATGTATTGAATCGGGACGCAATTTGAGTGATCCGTCGTCATTAGGTGGC